>NC_139628.1:19414859-19502359 GCF_964638095.1 Poromitra crassiceps | reverse complement strand
GTTCAGCACGCCTCAGGAACCGGGACAGAGGTGGTACTAAAAACAGCATGGCTTCAACACGCCTCAGGAACCTGGACAGAGGTGGTACTAAAAACAGCATGGGTTCAGCACGCCTCAGGAACCTGGACAGAGGTGGGAAACTCAAAAAGCCGAGTAGAGTCGAGGTGAGATGAGCACCATGCTCAGTGCGCCTGGATTCATCTCAGATGTTAACTAGAACGCATTTATGCCTCCGCCATTAGTTAATTCTTGGGAATGGCGTTCGTGAGGTCACAGTGACCTTGAACTTTGACCACCAAAATGTAATCAGCTCATCCTTGAAGCCAAGTTAATGTTTGAGGCAAATTTGATGAAATTCCGTCAAGGCATTCCAGAGATATGGCGTTAACAAGCTTGAAAATGGCGTTGGAGAGGTCACAGTGACCTTGACCTTTGATCATCAAAATGTAATCCTTTCATTCTTGCGCCCAAGTCGACGTTTGAGACAAATTGGAAGAAATTCCCTCAAGCCGTTCTTGAGATATCGCTTTAACGGACTTGGGAATGGCATTTGTGAGGTCACAGTGACCTTGACCTTTTTTTTTTTTTTTTTTTTCCCCCCGATTTTTTTATCCCATTTTATCCCCCATTAGCGCTCACTTGATTTCTCAATCCTGGTTGCTACTCCATCCTCTGCCGATCTGGGGAGAGCCGAGACTGGCTCCATGCGTCCTCCGAGACATGGGCAGTTAGCCAGCCGCTTCTTTTCACCTGCCAGAGGAAGCTTCACCGGTAGGACATAGCACGTGGGAGGATCACGCTATTCCAACCAGTTCCCCTCCCTCTGAACAGGCGCCCTTAACGACCACAGGAGGAACCACATTAGCAACCAGGATATTGCATGTTTTGGTGAAGGGGGTTCCTATATGAAGGAAACCCCCGGGAGGCACGGGGAGAACATGCAAACTCCACACAGAAAGGCCCTTTTGACGACCCCACCCGGGCGGTGGGCACTCGAGGACATGCGGACGGGCACGCATTCCTTCAGCGTTCACATCGTCCCAGGTGGGAATCGAACCCACGACCTTCGAGCTGTGAGGCGATAGTGCTTACCACTGCACCACCGTACCTCCCAAAGTGACCTTGACCTTTGACCTTTGACTACGAAAATCTAATCAGTTCATCCTTGAGTCCAAGTCGATGTTTGAGGCAAATTTGATGAAATTCCGTCAAGGCATTCCTGAGATATGGCATTAACAAGCTTGAAAATGGCGTTTGAGAGGTCACAGTGACCTTGACCTTTGGCCTTTGACCACCAAAATCTAATCAGATCATCCTTGACTCTAAGTCGATGTTTGAGGCAAATTTGATGAAATTCCATCAAGGCATTCCTGAGATAAGGCATTAACAAGCTAGAAAATGGCGTTTGAGAGGTCACAGTGACCTTGACCTTTGGCCTTTGACCACCAAAATCTAATCAGATCATCCTTGACTCTAAGTCGATGTTTGAGGCAAATTTGATGAAATTCCGTCAAGGCGTTCCTCAGATATCGCGTTAACGAACAACGGACAACCCGGATGCATAATGCCTCCGGCCTGGCTATCGCCGGTGCTCAGTGCACCTGGATTCATCTCAGATGTTTCTAACAAAGAAAGAAGGGGGCACTGTGGCGCACGGTGGAGCAGTGGTAGCGCTGGCGCCTGACACAACAAGAAGGAACTGGGACGCTGTGGATGTTGAGGGTGTGTCCCCATTGCCATGTCCTCAGTGCCTACGGGCCGTCAAAAAGGGCCTTTCTGTGTGGAGTTTGCATGTTCTCCTCGTGCTCCCGGGGTTCCTCCAGATAGGAACCCCCCCGCTAAAAAAAAAGTATTTAGAGGCCTCAGGTAGCTCGCCATTTTAACAGACTGTTGCTAGCTAACATTTTCTTTGCCACAGGGTGTGAAGGAGCTAACATACGGGGGAATATCCATCCACTTACTGGACAGTCTTGAAGTCTTTTGGACCAATAATAGACTATTGAGCAAAGTGAAGAAAATACCTCCTCCACCTCAAAGGAAGATCATAAGGGCTGTCAGTGTTTATACCCAATGTTGTTTCGTACAGATCGCATAGCTTGATTTCAATGGCGAAAATTGACGTTACAACTGATGAACCGATAAATGTGAGTTTCTTGAGTTGATTTGGGGTTTTATCATTTATATTGTGATTTCTGTGCCAATCAACACACCAATCAATCAACGAGTCTGTCTGTCTGTCTGTCTGTCTGTCTGTCTGTCTGTCTGTCTGTCTGTCTGTCTGTCTGTCTGTCTGTCTGTCTGCCTGTCTGTCTGTCTGTCTGCCTGTCTGTCTGCCTGTCTGTCTGCCTGTCTGCCTGTCTGTCTGCCTGTCTGTCTGTCTGCCTGTCTGTCTGTCTGTCTGCCTGTCTGTCTGTCTGTCTGTCTGCCTGTCTGTCTGTTTGTCTGTATGTCTGCCTGTCTGTATGTCTGCTTGTCTGTCTGTCTGCATGTCTGTCTGTCTGTCTGTCTGCCTGCTGTGTCTGTCTGTCTGCCTGCCTGCCTGTCTGTCTGTCTGTCTGTCTGTCTGTCTGTCTGTCTGTCTGTCTATCCAGGCCTATGTGTTTATGCATTTATATTGTCACTATAAAATAATATCCATGTAAACAAAGCGCTTTATTGTCTTTATTGTAGAATTGAGTCTTAATTTGAATTAAACCAAACTTGTGAGAAAACCTGATCCTTGCATCTGTTAACAACAGCTGTTTTTTTGTTTTACTCTTTTTCCAGAAGATTGTGACTTTTGAGAGTTTGAGGTGAAACTGGATGTTCACTGTGTATCTGATTTAGCTAACTATATAGTCAAATGATCTAATAGCCTACTACTGCACTGACCACACACACACACACACACGCACACACACACACACACACACGCACACGCACGCGCACGCACACACACACACACACACACACACACACACACACACACACACACACACACACACACACACACACACACACACACACACACACACGCACGCAACTTCCTTATGTGTTGGACGTTGCCTTTCTCCCCCTTCACATACTCCCTCCTCCTCTCTCTCTCTCTCTCCACCATACCCCCCACTCTCTCTCTCTCTTCCTCTCTCTCCCTCCCTCTCTGCCCATCCCCCTCCTCTCCCCCCCCCTCTCTCTCTTTTGCCCCCTCACTTCCTCGTATGTCTCTGCGGTGTGTTTGTGTCGGTCAGTCCGTCTCTTTCTTTCTTTACTTCCTGAGTTGATTCAAACCGACACGGGACTCCAGCACAGACCCGACTCAAACTGCAGACAGAAGGTAATAAACACTGCTCCTGTTTTCATATTAGATCGTTACCAGCTTGTTAGGGATGTAGCCTATGTTACCCAATCATCGCTGTGTTGACAAGCCGCAGACCACTGTCTATAGCACGCCTAATTCATTGTAATAATAGCCTACTAGCCTACTAGGAAGATCACAGTAGCCTATAATATAGGCCGCCTAGGCCAGATAGATAGGGAACTGTGTTGGAAATATTATAGAAATCTCGTAGAGACCAGATTGAAAAAGCACACAAAGTAGCTAGCATACTGTAAAAGTCACTAAACTCACTACTAGATAACATAGACTAATTATACTAATATTAGGCTATAGGAATCCTAAAGTGATTTTTCTTCAGTCTGGGATATGAATGAGAATTTAGATTTTCAAAAGGTGATTTCTGATTTCACTAATTGGCCCGAAATGAAACAAAAGCACCTGAGAGCAGAGTGCTGCGTGCCCGCGCCAATGCTGTCAAAGCGCCGGGAGCGCGCAGCTGGGAGGTATGTCGCTTCCCTCTGCTGCGTTCAAGTGCTGTCGGACATAACGACGGCGCAACAGAGTGGAGAATATTGAGAACATTGGAAAAGTGTTGTTGTTTTTGTTGTTGTAGTTGTTTATGCCTAGATGTGAGGCTGAGGCGGAGTGAAGTCTTGTTAAAAGTAGCCTATGTGTTTTATAGGCTATATTTTGTTAGCCTATTTGGGACTCTATACCACTATAGCCTAGTAGCAAGTAGCAACTTGCTATGTTCATATAGGAGGGATCAGCCGAGCAGCATTTTGGAAAACAAACCGTGTCACTGGGTGGCAACGGCAATGGAACCCAGCCTGAGTTTGAGCGTCTGACTCTAGTCGGCTGACCGTGTTTACAATTTAAAAACGGCGACAGTTCACACAACTTTAACACAACATGCATAATATTAGCCTATGTTATTTCTGCTGATGTTTTTAAAGGTCTCATTTCGTGTGCAAGATTTCCTTGCTTCTTTGATTATAAAGGACTTGACATGCTATAGCGCAAGAGGAGCACTTGTTCAAAATGTTCATCTGTCAAGTGGTTCCTCTGGTGCAGCGGCGGGCAACATGTCCCCCCCCCCCAGGGAGCCATACAAGTAAGCAAAGGGCCACACATTGGACATCATACCTGCCAATTAACACTCCTGATTTTCATCACACTGCTTATTTTTAACCCTCTCTCCCGCTGTGATTGGTCATTTCGCCTGTCAATCCCCTGATATAATATATAGATAGTGATACAAATCCAATGGCTCTATAGCAGATGAGATTTATTAACGTAATTCTGCCTTTTATTGATTTTTTCGGCATTGTTTTGCTTTCTTTATGAGGAAGTTGGGGGCTGCATGGATTGAGATGGTCCAGGGGCCGCGGGGCCTGGCCCTGGGGCAGCATGTGTGCTCTGCGGGGTAAAGATGTTACCATGAATCATGGCTGAAGAGGCGTTCAACAGGTGCACTCAGGGGTAAGGTAGTGTTGGATTTAAGGAAGAGCCTCTTCACCCTTGGAAAGTCATTAAAGGGGGATTTACCCCCCCCCCCGATTTCTGGCAAAACGGCACGCTGCTTGATAACAAAAAAGAGAGAAAGGCAGCAGATTCCACCCGCTAGTTTGTTCCAATGCAAATTGACTGCAGGCGCACTGTTGTGAAAGAAGCAGAAGTGTGTCTCCTCTTGTCTCACTATACTCTTTGTCTGCACTCAAACAGGAAATAAAGGAAATATTTACCGGAAACAGCAGCATGACACTTTGCCCGCGATGAGAAAAACATCATTTTAGACAGCCACAATATCGTGATAAATATCGACAACTAGCCAACGCTGGTGGCCTGTATGGAAACATCAGCATGACTCGAAATGGTTGAAACTTATATCAATCTGGTCATTCAGTGTCGTTTTACTGCCATGTAACTACATTACCCCACAGCTAACAGCTAGCATTAGCCACTAGGGGTGCTCCGATCCGGCTAAGCCACGATCCGATCCGATTCCGATTCCTGGGGTCACGATCCGATTCCACAATCGATTCTCGATTCCAACGATTCTCGATTCCAGAATCTAGAATCGATTCTCAATTATGTAGTTTTATATTGCAATAACACACAAAGGTACATCTATGACAAAAAATGACAAATGTATCAATGCTGAACTTCTGAAGTATTACAGTCAGGGCCTAAATTCATTTTGCAAACTAGGGGGGAATTCCCCCCTTATGTTCTTCAGATAAGATGGATTTATAGGCTGGGGGGGATCTGTAGACTTTGAGAAGGATTTATAGATTTTGGGGGGAATACATTAACCAGAGTTCTTAAGTGCAAGAGGTGGTGTCACCGTGGCAGTACAGTACACAAATGACATGGACATTTGGACACTTATTCAGCTGGTATCTTGCATGTTGTGTTCAGGTGCACTGTTTTTTTTGTTTTGTTTTACAATACAAAGAAGAATCGATTCTTGGGAGTTTGGAATCGATCCAGGAAATCGTGGCATTAAGAATCGCGATCCTTTCAAGAATCAATTTTTTGGAGCACCCCTATTAGCCACAGTACCAGAGCGGAGCATGATTACCCCCAATGCCTTGCGTTGCCCCAGCTACTCAGCTACTTAAAAGAAGTGTTAAATGGCTCTATACTCTGACAGCAATCACTGAAATAGAGTAAAAAAAAAAAAGCAGGTGTCCCTGCTGGAATAAAGGATTTTAAATATATTTCAGAGTGCCTCGGATGTCTCATTTTGCTGCCTCCAACACCTGGGGATTTTCCTGCAACCACATTGGACAGCTACCTCTTTTTTATCTTGACTGAAATAGAGTGTTTGGTCAGTGACATACATACTCTATAGCCCTTTATAGGCATCGCGATCTGACCTTCCGTTTCCCAGAAAATGTCAACTTTTCTCTGATTGGATAGTTTGAGGTCGGCGCCAAAAGGTCGGATCGCGATGCCTATAAAGGACTATAATCTATTTCTTCACCCCGAATCCAACGCTGCCATCCCATCAGTCTCTATGAGTTACAGTTGCAGAGATACGTCTGCCCTGCATGCAGGACAGTGGTGGGGCAGTGGTGGCCCAATGGTTAGAGAAGCGAGCTTGTGACCGGAAGGTCGTCGGTTCAATCCCCGGGACCGGCAGGATAAATCTGGGTGGGGAAAGTGAAAAGGCAGCGCTTGCCCCTCCCTCATTACCACCACTGAGGTGCCCTTGAGCAAGGCCCTTAACCCCAACTGCTCCAGTGGAGCTGATCAGTGGCCAGCAGATCAGACTGTGGTTGTACTGGTCAGCTTCCAGGTATGAATGTGTGTGTGAATGTGAACAGGGCACTCCTGAAAAAGAGAGCATTGCTCTCAGTGAGACTCCCCCTGTATAAATAAAGGTAAAAAAAAAAAAAAAAAAGGGACTACAGGAGACAGATAGAGGACAGTGGGGGGTTGGGGGGTTTCAAAACTTTCAAGTCACTGACCAAACACTCTATTTCAGTGATTGCTGCCTGTCAGAATATAGAGCCATTTAACACTTATTTTAACACAAAAACATCACTGAATGTACCTTTAAGGCAGCCCAGATTCGTATCTGTCCCCTCTAGATAGGCCTCAACTTCATCACCTTTGACAGTGATGTTTCAGGACCAAAACTGAAAAAACAAAACGCTCTTCTGACTGTGTATAGAAGTCATGCTGCTGTCATTGGACACAGCATCATCAACTGGATCCAGACTGGTTGAGCGCATTTCCTCTCTTTCAGCTTGTTTCAGAAACCACAAGTGGAATTGTGAAATAGTTGCTGTTGCAATTTCTGTACCCCCTGACTGGCAAGCAAAATGACGTCATGATGACGTTGTGATGACTAGGGCTGGGTATTGGTTCACATTCCAAGAATCGATTTGATTCCGATTCACAAGGTTACCGAATCGATTAATCCCGATTCGATTAGATTCTGATTCGATTAATTTCAATATCGATTTGGTTAGAGATACTAAAACATGTTTTTTGAGCTGTAACCTGAATTACATGATTGTCCAGTTATGTAACACAGGGGTTCCCAACCTTTTTTGCGCCAAGGACCGGTAGATACATGGGGAAAAAAAGTTAAGGACCGGTTGTCAATTTGAATGGTTTTAGTTACACATATATTTACTCACCAGGTGGTGACAAAGGGTAAATAACAGCCTTTTCATCTGTCAATAAAGACACTTTCACAATTATGCACAGTGATTTTTATTTCAGCCTATATAATTTCTAAAAGTAGATATTAATGATCAAACATTTCCATTTATGTAGCCTACAGTATTTATGTTTTTGTTTCAACTACAAACTTAAATAAACGTCAACTTGAAACTATGTTTCAACTACCACACACAGCCTATAATATTATAGCCTATGTTTATAAAAAAAAATGGAATAAAACAAATCGATCTCTGGACATATGAATCGATATCAAAGGATTCAAATAAAAATCGATTAAAAATCAGAGAATCCATTTTTTTTTAACCCAGCCCTAGTGATGACGTCTTTCAGTGACGTCCAGGACGTGGCCAAATCACAGCCGGTTTGGGGATGATTTACACATCTACACGGGAACGTCAAGCTGACGTCATACTGTATACCATGAATGGGCATATTCAGTTATTCTGCTATATACACAGTGTATATTCAGCAGCTTTATACATATAATTATGTCCAGATTAACAATTTATGCTACATTTTCAAAAAATTAACTACTTCCCCAAGTGGGCTTTGGACCGTTACTCTACTACCACTCTATCTGTTCGCTGAAGTAATCAATTGTACGGTGAAGTAATATAGCCTACCGTTCAAAACATGGACCCCCCGAGTTGTTCTTACAGTGGTATCACATCCGTGGAGTCGGGACAGTTTAAAAAACGAAAGGTACTGTAATTTCATTCAAACCTTAATCTCGAACAATCATTGAGGGTTCCCTCAAATTTTACAAGTGTCTCCACCAGGCTATAACGTTGTTTACCCAGTGCTGCTGCACACACAGGCTAGACGAGACACGAATATAGCGGATCGCGGCATGATACGTGCTTTTTTATTTAAAATGTGGGCGTCAAGTCTTTGTGGATCGGACATCACAGTGCGTGACCGTCTATAACAATTTGTGTAAGCAGAACCCCGAAACACATTAACCCCGCCCAAAATGCTACATTCCAACTTCCAACTCATAAATGTAGTTTACGCCTCGCAGTGTATTTTTTGTTGTTGTTGCTCAAAACAATCTGGCAACAAGATATGCAAGTGAGACAACGCAGGATTCCCCGCAATTCCTCTCCTCGTAAATGGCCTAAATGGCCTGCATTTATATAGCGCCTTTATCCAAAGCGCTTTACAATCAGTGGGTACATTCACCCATTCATACACCAATGGCGGCAGGTTACCACGCAGGGTGCTGGCACACCATCCGGAGCAAGTTGGGGTTCAGTATCTTGCCCAAGGACACTTCGACATGCAGACTGGAGGAGGCGGGAATCGAACCACCGACCTCTTTTATCCAAAGCGATTAGTGGACGACCCGCTCTACCTCCTGAGCTACAGCCGTCCCACCTCCACTAATAAACAGTTTGTTAATCAGCGCAGATTGTTCCACAAACACTGATCAGTCTGATTTTATAGACCAGACTGAGAAATATGTGATTTATTTGACATTGATTGCAACCATTTAGTTATCCTCATGGATATTTCAGTGGTGAATGAAGTTAGTTGGATGGTGATACAGTGATACTCTGGGCCAAATCTGACTCGTCATGATATAACTTGACTGAGCTGGCCCTGATTGGGCCACGTCCGTCCTTGCTTGCTGGGAGGTGTTGAACGCCCATTTAGAATGCCACCATTTTCTCCACATTTCGCACCTGGGGACCAGTAATAATAATAATAATAATAATAATAATAATAATAATAATAATAATAATAATAATAATAATAATAATAATAATAATAATAATAATAATAATAATAATAATTACACTGGAGTCAAGCAGCTGATGTGATGCTATGCTGCTGGTCACTCTGCTCTGTGTGTGGCAAGCAGCTGGTGTGATGCTATCTGGACTAACGTTAAATGCAAAGCAGACGTGTGAAAAATCCAAACTTCACACTTCAACTCAAACGGTCTCAGAAACAAACCGCTCCCTACAAGCAGAAGCACACCATTTCCTTCCCATAATGCACAGAACTGCCTCTGCATTTTGAAAATAATACCTAATAGCCATGTAAAAACAACAACATTCAAATAGCCTATAGGCTACAGTAGGCTATACAAGTGACAGAACCGACCAAACAATAACAGACACAGATACAAAGATGGCAGTGCTATAACCTCACTGGATATTGTCAGGGCGGGTTTATGAAAAAAAGTTACTTCCTTCTCAAACTACTTTCTACAAGTCTTAGCTGTCAGACTGTTGCATAGTTGATTTGTTGACAAAGTGTGATATTGTAAGTTACTTTGGATAAAAGTGTCTACCAAATGATGTAATGTAATGTAATGTAATGTAATGTAATGTAGCCTAATATAATGGAAGTTAAACTATTAATGAGAAGTACTGTATAGGCACCTTATGTGTTATGAGTACAGTGTGCTATATATGTGCTTGTGGGAGGGTTATTTGTGTATGCAATATGTAGCCTATGTGGGTAGGCTACTCTTTCTTTAGGCCACTGGAGCAGTGATACTCAACTTGCGGCCCGGGGGCCAGATGTGGCCCGCGACAGGGTGCAGAGTGGCCCCCCGGCCATTTTCTAATAATTTCCCGTTAGTTTTAAAGTTTGACTGATCTCCAGCTAAATTGTCAAATACCGCCGTCTGCTTGCCACCCAGGCACTTGTACCGGTATGTACTTAACCTAACTAACTTAACCTAACTAACTATCCGGTGTGCACAACATTGTCAGACTAAACTCCGGCTGACACCCCAAAAACCTACAATCCGCTACAGAAAAATGTATATTGTTTGTTTATTAACTGGCCCCTGGCCTTCTATCATTTCACGAAAGTGGCCCCCGGGCAAAGCAAGTTGAGTATCCCCGCTTCAGGCCCTACTACCTCCCTAAACCCCTAAAGTTTAGGGGTTCAGGGACGTAGATGAAGACAGGGAGGCGAGAGAGAGACAGTTTTGTTGTCAGATGCACAGCTGTAAAGTGATTTATCAACGGTCACAAAATAATAACGGCACAGAAATGAGCTTTAGCCTTGGTTAGCCAGTTAGCCTATACTTGCGCAGTCGTGTGACAACAGAAACAGAAAGACGGTGAGTGACAACAGCTGTCTTGTGTTAAACATGTTGAAACACCTACATCACTGCTCGCAGTTATGCCTTTGACTTGTTAATTGACTTTTTAAAATGGCTGACAACGTGGGTCGTTCATTTCATTTCACTCCAGTTTTTTACTCTCAAGAGTTCCTGGAAGTAAGGTTCTGGATTAAGCAGCGCTGTCGAGTTGCAGCAAAATGGGCAGTTTGTGTCAGACGTTTAAAGGATCAAATTGTATATTATCTGCTTTATTTTATGCATTCAAACGTAGCGCAGGACCCCTTCCTGGCTATTTGACGGCACGGTGGCTCAGTGGTTCGCACTGTTGCCTCACAGCAATAAGGTCCCGGGTTCGAAACCCGGTCCATCCCAGGTCCTTTCTGTGTGGAGTTTGCATGTTCTCCCCGTGTTCGTGTGGGTTTCCTCCGGGGGGCTCCGGTTTCCTCCCACCATCAAAGACATGTATGTTAGGGTTAATACTCCTGTCAGTGCCCCTGACCAAGGCACTGGCAAAATAACTGGAGTTGGTCCCCGGGCGCTGCACTGCGGCTGCCCACTGCTGCTAGTTATAGGAAGGTTCCTAGTAGAGGATGGATCAAATGCAGAAGATGAATTTCCCCATTGGGGATAAATAAAAGATAACTTCACTTATTCATTGGCTAGTACTGAGTGACACATTTTGGACCTCCGCTGACGCCACTCTCTTACTCGATTGCTCTGGTCCCACCCACATTAGTTAACCCTTTATGACAAAACAAAGTGACACTGGTTCCTGATTGGCCCAGACGGGGAAGACATCATCCGGGGACCGGGGGTGACATGTTCACTTCTTCATTTCTATAGGACGAATCAGCGTGACGTCACTTGCCACCCAGAAATGCGGAACCTCACGGCAGTTATTCGTATGAGTTGTGCCAATATCTCAAAAACTACACATCACATCGCTTATATTTTGACATTCTGAGTGAGAGCAGAAGTAGCTCAAGAGTTTGATGTGTGCATGTTGTGTTAAAGTTGTGTGAACTGTCACAGTTCTTTAAATGTAAACAGAGTTAGCCGGTTAGAGTCATGACACTCAAGCCTCCCAAAGCTCACGCTCCATAGGTTTCCATTGCCGTTTGCCACCCGGTGTTTACCAAAATGCTGCACGGCTGAGCCCTCGTATTCTGCTCATTTTCCAGCTTGGGATCGGCGAAACGAAGCTCCTCCCCTGAGCCCGGCTCGAGGACCATTGGGCCGCGGGCGTGCGTGGGCGGGGCTAGGATGAGTGCCGAGCCGCTATTGGAGGAGAGGCTGATCAAGCGGTCGCAGCAGAGGAGGAGAATGTCGCCGCTCAACTACAAAGAGAGGCTGTTCATCCTCACCGAGACCGAGCTGAGCTACTACGACGGGAGAGCCGAGGTCACACACGCACACACACACGCACGCACGCACACACACACACACACACACACACACACACACACACACACACACACACACACACACACACGTGCGAGCACACACCTCACCCTCCTCCTTCTGTATTTTGAACATTGACTTTCAGAGGCTGCAGCAGGCTCTAGTTTTAAAGCCAGAGTGAAGTTTCTGGTATCCTATGAAACTAGAAGACGTGGAATCGATTTGTACCGACCATGACATGCTAGTTTGTCAGGAAGGTAGCTAAATAACAGTTAGGCTAAATTTTGGTGAGGGAAAAAACATTTTCAAAGAGGTCCTCTTTTTCACAGCCTAATGTTGGCAGGGGGGGGTTGCTCTAGTCTACGCAGTGGAAGTGCTCCCTGGGAAATTTGGTTTGGTACGTAGTGGTACTTGGACGGATAACTTTGGGAACCTAGAGAAAGAAAGAGAGAGATAAAGAGAGAGTTATTGACATTTCTGTCAACAAATAAAAGCTGGACTAAAATGTTAGTGAGGGAAAAATTGGGAAGTGATCCAATCAGAAGAGAGGAAGAAGAAGTTAAACAGTTAAATTTGTGGCCCTATTGCACGTTCAAACCTTAATACCATTCTGACAGATTAATGAGTCCAATGAGTTTGGAAATTCTAAAGAAACAACAGTTAAGATTTTCTTTGACTAAAATGAGACTAAAATAATCTACTAAATACTAATACTAATACTACTAAAACTAAACTAAAACATGAGGATGAGGTTGACTAAATATGATAAAAACTAACAAGGACATTTGACACAAGACTAAGACTAAATAAAAAAATAGCTGACAAAACTAACACTAGTGTGTGTGTGTGTGTGTGTGTGTGTGTGTGTGTGTGTGTGTGTGTCTGCGCGTGTGTGTGTGTGTGTGTGTGTGTGTGTGTGTGTGTGTGCGCGCGCGCGCGTGCGGGTGCATCGTGCTGTTAGCAGGGTGAATTGCCTTGATGTTGTTGTTGTTTACATGTTGTTCTGTTGTCATCAACAGAGGAAGTTCAGGAAGGGCTGCATCGAGCTGAGCCGCGTCAGATGTGTGGAGATCGTGAAGAACACCGGGGGGGCCATCCCCTGCCACAACAAATACCCCTTCCAGGTACCGGAGGGAGGGGGCACCGGGGCTGATGGGAAATGTAGTCTTAATGTGGAGAAACACTAGAACAGGGGTCAGACAGCAACCATATACTGTAGGCACCCATTAAAACGTTAAACCGGACGGACAAACCCCGTCTGATTAGGAACCCCAGGGAGCACGGGGAGAACATGCAAACTCCACACAGAAAGTAGCCTGGTAGACCAGCCCGTCACGTGGGTAAACCAGCCCATCACATGGGTAAACCAGCCCGTCACGTGAAATCACATTTCATTTGGTTCTGCGATACCCCTGTACTTGTTTAATTGTTGTTATTGAGTCTATTTCTGCAATAACTGCACCTTATGGCTGTTTAAACTAGACAAACGCTGACATGACTCCTCGAGACGATCAGGCAAGGAGGCGGCCATTATTGTTTTGTTAGTGCAGTGCTAGTAGCGTTCCTGATTGGCCAACTTGCGCTGTCAATCACAGCGCAGTCGCTGATTCGCTCTACAGCTTCTGCTAAACCCCCCCACTGGCTTTGGGGCCAGACCGTCACGCAGAACCAAATGAAATGTGAGTTCACGTGACGGGCTGGTTTACCAGGCTACACAGAAAGGCCCTTGTGACAAGAGAGCCCACCTGGGCAGTAGGCACTGAAGACATGTGGGGAACACACCCTCAGCGCCCACAGCATCCCAGGCAGGAATCGAACCCAGGACCTTGTAGCTGTGACGCGACAGCCCTTCCACTGCACCACCATGCCCACCCATGCGCACCCATGTGCAAGAGCGTTTTGGGGAAATCAGCCATTGCCAGTTGCACAGTTTGTTGCGAGATTTTTTCCCTTCACCCGCTTTCAGCGAAGACCCGACCTACCCCGTCTCTGATTGGCTAGTAGTAGTTGCCTTCTTGGCAGAATGGAGAATGCAATGCCATTGAAACCCTGTGGAAAATGAGGCAATGTCATTGAAAACACTATGCTGAAATGGGAACTGTGCCTATCATTTGTAACCACAGGGGGTTAAAAGAAAAGTTACGTTAAAAGTTAATTAAAGTTAAATTAGGTGTATTGTTGATGAACAATGTGTAGAGTGTGATGTGGAGTCATCATTTTAAACTTAATGTTAACTTTAATGTAGACACACCGAGTAATACAAAATGGTAAAAACGCCACTTCAGATCAAAAAGTTTGCCGACTCCCGTACTACAACTAACAGTACTACTGCTCTGAGATAAGAGACCAATCTGTGCTGTGCTTACATCCTGTGTGTGTGTGTGTGTGTGTGTGTGTGTGTGTGTGTGTGTGTGTGTGTGTAGGTGGTGTACGACTCCAATACTCCCAATACTCCAATACTCTATATACTATATGTATTTTCTCCCAGTCACGACAGCAGAAGTCTGTGGGTTCAGAGCCTCAAGGAGGGTCAGTGCACTTCTATTCTATTCTATTCTATTCTATTCTATTCTATTCTATTCTATTCTATTCTATTCTATTCTATTCTATTCTAGTCTAGTCTAGTCTAGTCTACTCTAGTCTAGTCTAGTCTGAGACCAGTAGAACAACAGATAATGGCTACTCTATAGTTCACACTTCACAGACAGTTGACAGTTTGAGGCAGCGTTTCCGTTATCTGGTAATTGTCAGACTTTTACCATTAAAATGAATCAGAGTCTGACCAATTAAAATCACCCGGACACCAATTATCTCCCTCTTTGAATTGTGATAGGCTCAAATCAAATGTCCACACATCTTTTAAACAGCCAGCCTATAGTGAATATTTGTATGATGTGTATGTTATTATAGCCTGGCTTATGTGATGAACAAACAATTGTTACATTTAGATTACATTTATTTGCACGCGCTCTGATTGAATGTGTCTCGGTCAGCAGCTCTCAACGGGTGGACAGGCTGCGCGCCTGCAGAGAGAGAGAGATGAGACTCAAAGCTTAAAAAGTATTTTCTGAAACCAACGTTAACTAACGTTATTGTCAACGACGACGGTAATGTTATTAAAAGCAGACTACAGCTGATTGACACGCGGTGCTCCAACTCGCTTTCCGAACGGAGAATAAGTTAAACTCCACAAGCTCTGCTGGCAATATTTGGTTCACTTTAAACTAGAAGAAAAAGTAAGAACACATGATTGTTAGTTACCTGTAGCCTTCATCTGTGATGTGAGCATAGAGACACTGCGTAACGCGTCATCATTCAGAAGCCACGCCCAAGACGGGGGAAAACAGAAAGCCCCCCTCCAATCCTGGCGTTCTCCTATGTCGCGTGCATGGTTGCGTGTTGCACAAAAAGATCGTATATACGGAAGATGAACACTCCAACTTACTTCCGTGACAAAAAACTTTAACTGGCGATTTTTTACATTTGTTGTGTGCACAGCCCACCACACAACAGCTTTTAGCTATGTTTAATTCAAGGAAAATGGTGTGTGGAAATGAACGGAGCGTTTCCCCCGTGATGGGCGTGGCCTATTACATGCAGTGTCTCTATTAGTACATCCACTTTTTTTATGACTCGTTTTTTCTCATTCATCGTCTCAGACAACGCCCTGCGAATTCCACTTAACAAGCCCCTCTGTGGAGACACGTTCCATTTGAATGACTGGTCATAGAGACACTGCATAAAATAGGCCACGCCCATCACGGGGGAAAAGCTCTGTTCACTTCCACACACCAGCGTCATTTTCCTTGAATTAAACATAGCTAAAAGCTGTTGTGTGGTGGGGCTGCGCACACAACAAATGTAAAAAATCGCCAATGAAAGTTGTTTTGTACTCCCGAGCAAAACAAGGAAGAATTGGCGAGAAGAAAATGTGGATCTAGCTGTCAGTGAAGTAAGTTGGAGTGTTCAACTTCCATATATATGATCTTTGTGTGCAACACCCGAGCATGTAGTTTCCCCCCGTTTTGGGCGTGGTTTCTGAATGATGACGCACTCCGCAGTGTCTCTATGGTTGGTGTAACCGAGTTGAATCAGCGCGGATTCCTCGTGAGTCCCGAGTGGTAGCGAGTGGATTGGTTAAACTCACTCCCCAGCTATAAAGGCATGTTAATCAGCTCCACCAAGGGAGCTAGCTCTCTTGGCGTTGCTTGGCATTGCGGTTAACACGGTCTCCCAAGCCGAGGGTCGGCAGTTCGAATCCACCCCTGGGCAAGCCCTTAACATGGGTTGCTGCAAGTACCACCTACACAACGCGTTACGTTGGCACAGGGAATTTACCGCAATCTCGAGATTATAGGCTATAACCTGCTATCAATTGCTTTTAAGCTCAATAAACACAGATCTAATATGTATCTGCCTGTGAAACTGAAATGCTCCAGGACACATATCTGGGACTATATATATATATATATATATATATATATATATATATATATATATATATATATATATATATATATATATATAAATTAGCAGAAACGCTGGTTTGAGGCCCTGTCCACACAGATGGATATTTCTGCCTCCTACATTAAAAAAAAACATCCTGTCTACTCTAGACCAGCGCTGTTTTAGAAAATCTCTCCATTCTCATGAGAACACAGAAAGGAGCCACCACACAGTTAATCAAAAGCCTGTATTTGCTATGGAAGGATGTGGAGAGCACACTCAGTGCTGGCTGTGAGGCAGATCATGGATCTCAAGCAGAGTAAAGCAAAGCAGAGAAAGTTGACTTGTATCATCAAAGCAACATTACGCCACTGAACTCACGCAAACAAACTACTGGTCGCTCCTACGCTCCTGTCGCCGCTCAAATAACATACAATAGACCCTTTTCACATCAGCCATTTTGTGTCTCAAAGCAGTGTAAACACAGGTGTAACCAATAACATTAACGACGGTTTCCAACTTCCATTCCATTTAGGTGTTCCAGTGCCGGGGTCCTCATTAATGTTATACACCTGTGTTTACCCTGCCTTGAGACACAAAATGGCCACTGTAAGGTTCTACTGCCATGCATAAATTGAGGTTGTGTGTGTGTGTGTGTGTGTGTGTGTGTGTGTGTGTGTTTGTGTGTGTGTGTGCATGTGCGTGTGTGTGTGCGTGTGTGTGTGTGTGTGCGTGCGTGTGCGTGTGTGTGTGTGTCTGTGTGTGTGTGTGTCTGTGTCCAGAGATCAAACACAACACGGAGATCGTGGCGAAGTTCCACCCGCAGTTTTGGCAGGAGGGGGTGTGGCTCTGCTGCCGCCAGGTCGAGAAACTGGCCCCCGGCTGTGAGGAGTACAACCTGTTCGGAGACAGTAAGACGCGCACGCGCACACACACACACACACACACACACACACACACACATACACACAGCGCCGTTAGGGCCGCCTCTAGTCGTCTTTATTGTAACGACTCGAGCGCTGCAGCTGTCTTCAGCACCCTGGACAGCGGTGCGGGTCACATGATGCGGATGTGGATTTCAGCACTGCTGATAGCACTTGATGGCTGGCCAGTCAGCACACGGATTTGCACGAAAAATTTGTAGAAAATGGGCTAAATTGGAACTGATGAAGGATGGGCAATGAATTTCCAATTTTCGAATAATTGTTTTTATTATCAAGATCGACTTTTATTATTGAAAGTTGAAAATCGTTTGTTATTTATTTATTTATTTATTTATTTATTTATTTATTTATTTATTTATTTATTTATTTATTTATTTATTTATTTATTTTTTTATTTTTACCAGCGCCTGTCTCTTTAAGAGCGACATGTTTGTCCATGTAACGTTGCTGTAACAGCTGCGCCCCAGAGCTGCGCCCTTGAGCAGAACGGCTCTGCAACTGTTTCAAACTTAACCTAGTTTGAACGTAAAATGTCCACTAAGTCCGAGTCTACGCACTACTAAAAGAATTACAGTTGCACCAAGTGACATAGTTCCAACGTAGGCATAAGTTACAACTTAAATCTTACACCTACCCCAGGGATGTCCACAGGGGTGTCAACAGGGGTGTCCAAACCTTTTTTAATGGGGGCCAGATTAGATCATGTGAAATTACCGGGGGGGCCGGCCAGCTGCTTCTCGCATCATATGGGTTATACAAATAAAAATAAAAATCACATACAATACAATTGTACTCTTAAGCTGCGTTCACACCGACCTATTCAAGTTTTTCGCTGGCATCGAGTTTACATACAAAGTCAATGCAAACGAGCGATTGAGCGTATATTCGCCCGGGAGAAAAATCGCTGGGCGTCCGAGCGACAGAGACAGAGCGATAGGGAGAAAATACGCTCGTCGCCCCAGATTATTCATACCCAATGCCCTCTAGATTTGGTCTGTTTCTCATTGTGCTGTGTTTTATATTAGAATTCATTTCGTTGTATTCATTTATTCGTTCATATTCTTTGTGTGTGTGTGAAGCACTTTGTAACTGTGTGTTTTACAAAGTGCTATATAAATAAAGCTTTACTTGCATATGTAGTTTCCAGGAAACCTCTGCCCCCGATTCCCGATGAGCCTCGTCGGGCCCCACCCGCCGCCCCAACGGCCGCTGAGGATGACAGCTATGAGGAAGAGGAATATCGAGAGGAGGAGGAGGAGGAGGAGGAGGAGGAGGAGGAGGAGGTGGTGGTGGCTCTGTACGACTTCACGGCGGCCGAGCCTCGCGACCTGTCGCTGCAGCGCAGTGAAGAGTACGTGATCCTGGAGCACTGCGACGTCAACTGGTACAAGGCCCGCAACAAGTACGGGTGAGTAGTCAACTGGTACAAGGCCCGTAACAAGTACGGGTGAGTAGTCAACTGGTACAAGGCCCGTAACAAGTACGGGGGGGTAGCTTCATGAAACGGTTCAGTTGATTTCTACGAAAAGTATATTCTTTTAATCTTATGAATGTCCAGCAACATGAGGGATGTACAGTGGCGTGCATAGACATTTTGGGGGGCAGGATGCTCAAGTGAAGAAAAGGGCACCCATCTCATAATTATTTATAAAAAATAAAGTCACATACAGTCAGGGCCGGATTACTACAGTGTGGTGCCCCTGGGTGACCACACTTAAAATGCGCACCTCCTTCTAATTTACATGTAAAAAAAGAAGAAAGAAATACTATAGAATAATAATACTATATAGACCACAGATTAGCATGAACTTATTGCTAAAGGAGATTTACTTAAATAAAATACTAGATGGCAATAAAGAGCACAGATTAGCATTCACTTATTGCTAAAGTACAGGCTCAACACATAAACATGTAAGACACAATGTAGTAACTAAAAATATGTCATTTAATACAGTGAGGTTGTTTCCAAAGGCGTTGTGGACAGCTAATGATGTTAGCCGCTTCTGCTGCTGTCTGCAGTTTCTACGCCATTTTTGCCTTCTTCTCAGCTTCCTGTCACTTCCGACTGTTTGCAGCCTGCTATCCATCCCCTATGAAAGTTTCACCTCCTTCTGCCACACCCATGTGACCATAGAAGAACAGTGTAACATTAATTTAACTCAGTTTACTGCAACAACATTCACAATGTGGAGGAAAAAAGAAAAGGAAGGGTCAACGTGACCATTCTGTGAGAGTGTGCAGGCAGCCCTCCAATCCGTGCCACCTGACCTGCTTTGCATAAATGTCCCATGATTTATTTCGGCACCTACCGGAGCACACCGAACCTGACCCGGGTCAGACCAGGTCAAACCGGGTCAGTCCTCTTCATCACAGTCAGCCTTCATACGCCTCCTGTGTTTCTCTGACTTGCTCACACAGCCCTCCACTGACCTCACACCATGAGTGTAACTGTACTCGGAGGTCTCCCTTTATACATCAGGTGGCTTCCAGGTAGCTGTTGTGTTGCTATGGTAACACATATACTAAATTGGTTTCGATACAGAGAAGATTAGCATGGCCACTCGCGCAGAGATGACACGCAAAATCGTGGAGCGTAACCAATTTATTCGTTTTTCATAAAAAAACATGTGATGTGATTTTTTTCTTTCAGTCATCAATTTGGTGGGGACCCCCTGGAACAATGCTAAAATTAAATACAAAAGAGGAAAACATGATTCCAGTTTGGGCCACCGTTGCCTGCGGTTCTCCAATATGGCCACCAGAGGGTGTATTGCATCATTCGAGAGCCCTCTACATATAACATCATTGCCAAAGATTCACACACTCTAATAAAGTAAAGGTTGGGGAGTAAAAGGTTTGGTTTGGGATCACCAAGATCAGCTGATTGACTACACTGAACAATTTCTGTGGATAAGTTTTTAATAAACACAAAATGTGATTTTTTTTTTATGGGTAAAACATTTGTCTTTACAAGGTGTGGATTATTAGAATAAATGTAGGCGATTTATTTGCAATAAATCCAAGAAACATGCACAACAAAGTGGATGAAAAGAATGTAGCCAGGACATCAATTGGTTTGTTTTGTAGACATAGTTAAGGTAGAATGAACACACCTTGTGCCAGTGGCGGGCACAGACATTTTGGGAGGCAAGTGATCAAGTGAAAAAAGGCCACCCCCCTCATAATTATTTATCAAAAAATAAAGTGACATCCAGTCAGGCCCGGATTGATAGTGTGGTGCCCCTGGGTGACCACACTTAAAATGCCCACCTCCTTTCAATTTACTTTCAAAAATAAAATAAAATAAAAAAAATACTATGGCAATAAAGAGCACAGATTAGCATGAACGTATTGCTAAAGTACAGGCTCAACACACATACTACAGAAACATGTAAGACACGCTGTAGTAACAAAACAAAAAAAATTAATTTTATCCAGTGAGTTTGTTTTTGAAAGGCGTTGTGATGCTAATGATGTTAGCCACTTCTGCTGCTAGGCTTCAGTTTCCACGCCGTTTCCACCTTCTTCTTCTCACTTCCTGTCACTTGCCGACTGTTTGCAGCCTGGTATCCAGCCCCTATGAAAGTTTCACCTCCTTCTGACAAACCCATGTGACCATAGAAGAACAGTGTCAAATTAATTTAACTCGGTTTACTGCAACAACATTCAAAATGTGGAGGAAAAAAGAAAATGAAGTGTCAAAGTGACCACTCTGTGAGAGTGTGAAGGCAGCCCTCCAATCCGTGCCACCTGATGTCACGCCTGCTTTGCATAAATGTCCCATGATTCCTTTCGGCACCTACCGGAGCACACCGAACCTGACCCGGTTTAGACCAGGTCAGACCGGGTCAGTCCTCTTCATCACAGTCAGCCTTCATACGCCTTCTGTGTTTCTCTGACATGCTCACACAGCCCTCCACTGACCTCACACCATGAGTGTAACTGTACTCGGATGTCTCCCTTTATATAGCAGGTGGCTTCCAGGTAGCTGTTGTGTTGCTATGGTAACACATATGCTAAATTGGTTTCCATACAGAGAAGGTTAGCATGGCCACTCGCGCAGAGATGACACGCAAAATCGTGGAGCGTAACCAATTTTTTTGTTTTTCATCAACAAATGATGTGATGTGATTTTTTTCTCTTACATTACTAGAAATCTCGCACGCTCGATTCCTAGGCTTGCCCGCTGCGCGGGGTCGCCCGCCCTTGCAGCTCGCCGAGCTGGCCCTGCAGCTCGCATACGCAGCCTGCCCCATTGGCACGCACGCAATGTCTCCCTCTCTCTCTCCCTTAACACGTCACGTCGCAGTTGACTAGAAGCCACAGCGGCTAACCATTTAACCCATTGATACCTGATGCAGCATTTGCGTGTATATCCCTCATTTGTGTGTGTATCCCTTTAAGACCACGAACCGCTGCATCAGGTATCAATGGGTTAACTACCACACTAGCTAGCAAGCGGCTAACTACGATAATGCAGGACATTCAAAGGCATATTAATGATAGAGGAAAAAAGATGAGACTGTTGAGAATATCCACATGTTCCTCAGACATAATTATAAAACGACTATGAAAAGCTCTATACAGCTCAAATGTCAATATATTTACTTTCCATCTACGTCCATGGGGTCGGCCATTTTCTGAAAAGACACGTTACAAAAATTCACAAAAAATTCACATGTCATGAATACCACATGAGAGGAGCGTTCAAATCGACTTATGTTGTATTCACGGTAAACACGACCTCACTTGAACGGCCCAATAGAGTATTTTACAACAACTTTGAACACGGCTCAGCCAATCACAACCAAGGACCGGAACTATCTGTCTTATAGCCTAATTACTGTTTTACCTTTGTTTCAACATTCTAATCTTTGTTTCCTGGGTGATTGGTGTGTGTGTGTGTGTGTGTGTGTGTGTGTGTGTTTGTGTGTGTGTGTGTGTGTGTGTGTGTGTGTGTGTGTGTGTGTGTGTGTGTGTGTGTGTGTGTGTGTGTGTGTCACAGTGAGGAAGGGTACATCCCCAGTAACTACGTCACAGAGAAGAAGTCGGGGAACCTGGAGCAGTTTGTGTAAGTTTGTTCATGAGGAAAAAAGTGTGTTCACTGTTTGTATGTTTGTTTGTTTGCTTATTTATTTATTTGTTTGTTCCAGCTGGTACAGTAAACATGTCAACAGGAACAAGGCAGAGGAGCTGCTGTGGAAGGAGGTGAGCTGAGCAAAGTATCCTTCCTCCCTCTTCCTTTCTTTCCATGGCGTGCGTCTCATTGGACCTGTCCTGTGTGTCTGTCGCCCCCCTGCAGGACAAGGAAGGATCTTTCATCGTGCGAGACTCCAGCAGCCCTGGAACATACACTGTGTCTCTGTACACCAAGTCCATCGCAGGGTGAGAAATGTATTTATTACAATAAAAACTTTGTAAAAGCATCATACATTTGATTTCTATAATGTGTTTCGCTTCAATACATTCAGTCATTCCATGCAAATTCAGAAAACAGAATTTAAATTCAGTCGTCTGCTGGAACAAATCTCATCACTTTCAGTCAGTTTACACACAAGATCTCAAGCTAAGACTTTAGAAACCTTTCCAACTCATCAGTACAAGTCAGAGTCAAGTCCCACGTCACCAGAACCCAAGTCAAGTCAAGTCAATACTGTGACTCGAGTCCTAGTCATGTGACTGCAGTCCCCTCCTCTGGTGTTAAATGTGTGTGTCCACAGGGAGGGGGGTCCGGTTATAAAGCATTACCACATCAAAGAGACCCCTGCCAGAGACGGGCCCCGACAGTTCTACCTGGCTGAGAAACACCTGTTCAGCTCCATCCCCGACCTCATAGACTACCACAAACACAACGCAGCAGGTACGGGAGACACACACACACACACACACACACACACACACACACACACACACACACACACACACACATGGCATCTCCTCCTTTCCCTGTTCTCTCCTCTCCCACATTCCACCCCCCTTTTCTCTCCTTTCTCTATCATATGATTGTTCATATATGATTGTTCAATCAGTTATCAATCTGTTATTATTAGTACTACTGTAATTTAGGGGTGTCAAATGATAAATGTTATTAATCGCGATTAATCTTGCGATTAACTATAGTTAATCACGATTAATCGCATCTTTGTATCGCATGTTTAAAATGCCATTATTTAGCATTTCAAAGCATTTTTAATTAGATATTAATCATTCTTACCAGTGTGTCGTGATTGGGAATCAAATTAATGCAAATAAATGTACTTTGTAATCTTGAATTTTAAATTTATTTTCAATTCAATAGAAGTGGAATGTAGACAGGAGGTAACAATGTCTACAAAATATATCTAGAACCGATACTTCCGGCGGCGGCGCTGTGGAGCAGTCGAAACGCAAAATGACACAGCCGAAGAAGGCTGTGTCTGAGCTAAAAACTTTGGCACTTCCATGTGAATAATGGCTCGGTATTGGAAATTGTGTATTGATAACGTGTATATCGCGTGAAGCCATTGGAGCCGACCTCCCAGTGGTTAGAGGACCCGCGCATCCAAGACTCTGAAGGAAGAATGAGTGATGAGTCTGGTGCTAGCTAGCTGGCTGCTAGCTGGCCGCTAGCTACTTTTAGGTGATCGCTCGCCTCAAACTCAATGTACTTCAGTGATATTTTAATTCCGTTTTACACAAGGTGCAAACTACGGCTCTCGACTTGTCCACTGTGCCATTTGGGGAGTTTTTTTAAAGTAAAACGAGCCATTTAGAAGCGTATTGCTGTCGTTCTCTTCCATGTCTGCACAAGCAGGAGACAGGAAACCGACCGGCTTGACTACAAGTAGGGGTGTGACGAAGGGACAAAATAGCGGCATGCGATTAACGCGATAAAAAAAAAACTCGTTATTATACGTTGCGTTGATATACAGTGCACGATTTATTTTGACCTCATACCACACCGTACTTGACTGCCTGTCTGTCTGTCTGTCTGTCTGTCTGTCTGTCTGTCTGTCTGTCTGTCTGTGTGTCTGTATGTGTGTCTGTATGTCTGTCTGTCTGTATGTATGTCTGTATGTCTGTCTGTCTATGTGTGTGTGTGTGTGTGTGTGTGTCTGTCTGTCTGTCTGTCTGTCTGTCTGTCTGTCTGTCTGTGTGTCTGTATGTCTGTCTGTCTGTATGTATGTCTGTATGTCTGTCTGTCTATGTGTGTGTGTGTGTGTGTGTGTGTGTCTGTCTGTCTGTCTGTGTGTCTGTCTGTGTGTCTGTCTGTCTGTCTGTCTGTCTGTCTGTGTGTGTGTCTGTGTGTCTGTGTGTGTGTGTGTGTGTGTGTGTGTGTGTGTGTGTGTGTGTGTGTGTGTGTGTGTGTGTCTGTCTGTCTGTCTGTCTGTCTGTCTGTCTATCTGCCTGTCTGTCTCTGTCTCTCTGTCTGTGTGTCTGTCCCTGCAGGCCTGGTGGCCAGGCTGAGGTACCCGGTGGGCAAAGAGGACAAGTCCGCTCCCTCCACCGCCGGCTTCAGCTACGGTGAGTCAGCACAACAGCTACAGTAGCAAAAGAGTCAATCTCCATAAACCCCCATGTTAAAATGCCTTGCTTTACAGCAGAAATAAACATGTTTACAGCCTTGTTAAAAAATGTTTTGGTCACTGTAGTGAGAAGTTTAGTTTACCCTTAAATAAGTCCAATATACTAGCGTTAAAGTTGTAACAACGATTTATTTACAGAAAACAAAAGTCTACTGCATCCAGGTTCAGTTATACAGCTGCATAACTAACCTGTATAACCTGTACAACTGTATAACACTGTTATACAGCTGAGCTAAACCAACTGACCCCGATATGATATATATTCTCAGCTTATATAGACATCCTGACAGAGCAGCATACTGCAGTTACAGCAGTTATGGGTAACAGTGATTCGGCCGTCCTGACAGAAGGGAGGAGCTTGTTCCACCATTGTGGCACTAAGGACGAGGAAAGCCTCGACCGGGATGAGCGACTTTTGAGCCCACTTAGCGATGAAGGGGCGAGGCGACCTGCAAGGGTGGAGATGGAGTGGAGATGCCAGGTTTGGAACTTGACCATATACTGTATTGCAGATAGAGAGGGGCAGTCTGGTGAAGATAGGAAGCCAGTGAAGGGATGGGAAGAGAGGAGTGATGTGAGACACTGCTCTAGCAGTGTGCAGGGCCTCTGTGACTGAAAGTGAAAAGCCTTGAAACCAGATTGCAGAGGGTCCAGCAGGTCATTCTGGGAGAGAACGTTGGTTGGAAGCTGCTCGCTCAAGGGTTTGGATAGAAATGAGAGAAGATATAGGTGTGTAGATACAGTCATGGTGGCTCCATAAACAGTCTATCTAACTCGGAAACAAAC
Organism: Poromitra crassiceps; assembly: GCF_964638095.1. Classification (NCBI taxonomy): domain Eukaryota; kingdom Metazoa; phylum Chordata; class Actinopteri; order Beryciformes; family Melamphaidae; genus Poromitra; species Poromitra crassiceps. The sequence continues at coordinate 19,476,616 of NC_139628.1, read as the reverse complement.
CTCTCTGTGGTATTTTCCATTGTTCACATTCCCTCTCTCTCTCTCTCTCTCTCTCTCTCTCTCTCTCTCTCTCTCTCTCTCTCTCTCTCTCTCTCCCTCCAGAGAAGTGGGAGATCAACCCCAGTGAGCTGACCTTCATGAAGGAGCTGGGCTGTGGTCAGTTTGGTCTGGTGAGGCTGGGGAAGTGGAGAGCTCAGCACAAAGTGGCCATCAAGACCATCAAGGAGGGTGCCATGTACGAGGAGGACTTCATCGAGGAGGCCAAGGTCATGATGTAAGGAGGCCAAGGTCATGATGTAATGAAGCCAAGGTCATGATGTAAGGAGGCCAAGGTCATGATGTAATGAAGCCAAGGTCATGATGTAAGGAGGCCAAGGTCATGATGTAAGAAGACCAAGGTGTAAGGCCAAGGTCATGATGTAAGAAGACCAAGGTGTAAGGCCAAGGTCATGATGTAAGGAGGCCATGGTCATGATGTAAGAAGACCAAGGTGTAAGGCCAAGGTCATGATGTAAGGAGGCCAAGGTGTAAGGCCAAGGTCATGATGTAAGAAGACCAAGGTGTAAGGCCAAGGTCATGATGTAAGGAGGCCAAGGTGTAAGGCCAAGGTCATGATGTAAGGAGGCCAAGGTGTAAGGCCAAGGTCATGATGTAAGAAGACCAAGGTGTAAGGCCAAGGTCATGATGTAAGAAGACCAAGGTGTAAGGCCAAGGTCATGATGTAAGAAGACCAAGGTGTAAGGCCAAGGTCATGATGTAAGAAGACCAAGGTGTAAGGCCAAGGTCATGATGTAAGGAGGCCAAGGTGTAAGGCCAAGGTCATGATGTAAGGAGGCCAAGGTGTAAGGCCAAGGTCATGATGTAAGAAGACCAAGGTGTAAGGCCAAGGTCATGATGTAAGAAGACCAAGGTGTAAGGCCAAGGTCATGATGTAAGAAGACCAAGGTGTAAGGCCAAGGTCATGATGTAAGAAGACCAAGGTGTAAGGCCAAGGTCATGATGTAAGAAGACCAAGGTGTAAGGCCAAGGTCATGATGTAAGGAGGCCAAGGTGTAAGGCCAAGGTCATGATGTAAGGAGGCCAAGGTGTAAGGCCAAGGTCATGATGTAAGAAGACCAAGGTGTAAGGCCAAGGTCATGATGTAAGAAGACCAAGGTGTAAGGCCAAGGTCATGATGTAAGAAGACCAAGGTGTAAGGCCAAGGTCATGATGTAAGAAGACCAAGGTGTAAGGCCAAGGTCATGATGTAAGGAGGCCAAGGTGTAAGGCCAAGGTCATGATGTAAGGAGGCCAAGGTGTAAGGCCAAGGTCATGATGTAAGGAGGCCAAGGTGTAAGGCCAAGGTCATGATGTAAGAAGACCAAGGTGTAAGGCCAAGGTCATGATGTAAGAAGACCAAGGTGTAAGGCCAAGGTCATGATGTAAGAAGACCAAGGTGTAAGGCCAAGGTCATGATGTAAGGAGGCCAAGGTGTAAGGCCAAGGTCATGATGTAAGGAGGCCAAGGTGTAAGGCCAAGGTCATGATGTAAGGAGGCCAAGGTGTAAGGCCAAGGTCATGATGTAAGGAGGCCAAGCTCATGATGTAAGGTCAAGCTCATGATGTAAGGTCAAGGTCATGATGTAAGGTCAACGGCATGATGTAAGGCCAAGGTCATGATATAAGGAGTCAAGTCCAAGAATTGGTGCGGTCAACTCAGTAGTTTAATAAATACTTTGGGTGGCAGCCCAACAAAACATGAAAAGTCAAATGGAACTGGCAGCACTCACAGGTTAAGTTTCAAAAGGATTTTAATCCACCCAGCAGCAGTAAATATAGACATGTTTCAGCCTGTGGCTTTCCTCAGTGAAGTAATTGTACTGCTGCTGTGTGGATTAAAATATTTTTGAAACTTAACCTGTGAGTGATGCCAGGTCCATTTGACTTTTCATCATGTAAGGAGGCCAAGGTCATGATGTAAGGCCAGAAGGCAGAAGGCCTCCTCAATTCTGATTGGCTAAATGGACGGTGATTAATCCATCCATCCAGAAAAGGTTCAAACCCCTTGAACCTCTGTCCCTCAACACGTATGGAGATCTGCTGGAGACGTGCAGGTCATCAGCGGTCTTTGAAAATGAATTGAAGTGAACAGAGAAATGAGACGTACAGACACTGATCGGTGTGGCTGCAGCCTAAGTTCCTCTACCTGTCTGTACATTCCTGTATGTAATTGTGTGTGTGTGTGTTTGTGTGTGTGTGTGTGTGTGTGTGTGCGTGTGTGCGTGTGTGTGTGTGCGTGTGTGCGTGTGTTCGCGTTGCGTCTCTCTGTGTTACCCGGCAGGAGACTATCCCACCCTAAGCTGGTGCAGCTGTACGGGGTGTGCAGCCAGCAGAGGCCCCTCTACATCGTGACAGAGTTCATGGAGCTGGGCTGTCTGCTGAACGTGCTGAGGCAGCGTCGCGGAGGCCTCAGCCTGGGAGCGCTGCTCAGCATCTGCCAGGACATCAGCGAAGGCATGGAACACCTGGAGAGCAACGGCTTCATCCACAGAGACCTGGTGCGTCCACTCGACCCGCCTGGTCCAGGTCATAGACCGTCTAAAAATATGGACGCAGTTAGCGTGACCTCACCCGTTGGTTTTTGGACTCCTATTCCTATTTCCCACTAGGATTCTGAATTTCCAGGTTTCTAGACCGAATAACCTCGTCTGACTCAAGTGGGCTGTGGGCATTAGCCTGCCATTGGCGCCGTCCATTTCAGATGGCGGCAATGGCAGTAGAAGGAGAGGGCCCTCCCTTTCAGTTTATGCTACCTGCGTGTTTCCAAAGTCGCCATTGCAACAATAACCTACGAGCTAGCAACCTATACGCTGAAAACGGCAAGTTTTGACCAAGATTTGGATTGTGCAATAAGGCCTGCATGGTTCTTTTGGTAAATAGAATATAATATAGCTCCTAGTGTTACAGATTTTATTTGGAAGATTGTCACCGGAAGTGCTGCATGCAGGCTTGACGGTGGCACAAGCTATGTCCAGGGCAATTGCGATTGGCTTAAAGAAATACAAATGAGATGGAGTGTTCTTCCCTCCTATACCAGAATGGTAATCGTTAAGCCATAACTTTCTCCAGCACTGCTCAGCACTAAAACAAAGTGTGGAGATATGGCGCATTCCATTTGTATTGGGAACTAGGAATGTCCCAAGTCAAACGCTAACCTGACGCTGTCCAATGGTTTTGTTATCTCGCGCGAATCCAGCTGCCTTGCAAGGTTATAGGAAAGCCCCCTGTGATGTCGCATGACCTCAAATTTCCTACCCCGATCTCGGTGGAGCCTCGCCAGGGCCGACCTCAAAATCCAAGATGGCGGCTCCACACTTCATCAGTAGTGAAAGTTGTAGTAAATACTGTTTATCAGTACTTCTGTCCTATTTTGTGTGTCATTAAATCAGTTGCACACACGGTGCTGTCTAACTTCTATCTGTGGACATGTTGCTATGGTGTTTGCATGCGGAAAAATACCACACAATGCGTTATCTACTGTTATTGCTAACAATGGCTAGCCTGGCTAGAGCTAACCCTGGCTGCTTTCCAGACTGTTCTACTGGAACATGGTCAACTCGGGTGTTGACGTCACTCAACTGGGATAGTCCTATAGTTCCCAATACAAATGCAATGCACCAATCACTAACGTGATCTTCAGCTTGATACTACATGTCCTCCTCGTTAGCTGTTGTGTGTGTGTGTGTGTGTGTGTGTGGCGGGGGGTGGGGGGGTGGGGTGGTTGAGGGTACCGATCACTAGTGACCATCTGAACCAATCAGTAGTGACTGACATATCTCCTCCATCCTTTGTGCCTTCTTCTCTCTCCCCTCCCTCCTCACCCTTCCTTCCTTCCGTCCTCTGCCTTCCTCTCTCTCCTCTCTCCTCCCTGCAGGCGGCCAGAAACTGTCTTGTGAATGACGCTCTGGTGGTGAAGGTGGCAGACTTCGGCATGGCCAGGTACACACTGGGCTCACACACACACTTTCCTCAATCCACAGTGACTAAACATGAAGGAGCGGGTAGGAGTTCACACCTGGGGATTGAACCTGTGACCTTTCTGTTATGGGGCGATCCAACCTGTTTTCACTCCCAACTCGTTCAATTTCAGCGCCCGGTAACGACTCCTTGCCATAACTTTTTAACCAACAGGGTACACAGTGGGTCACGTGACGCAGTGGTAGGGCTGTCGCCTCACAGAAAGAAGGTCATGGGTGTGTACCCCCCCATGCCTTTGGTGCCTGGTGCCCAGGTGGGCTATCTCATCAAAAAGGGCCTTTCTGTGTGGAGGTTGCATGTTCTCCCCGTGCACCCCTGGGGTTTCCTCCATATATGAACCCCATTAAAAACATGCAAAAAGATGGCTGTCTGACCAGCGATGAATGGCTGCCCCCCGGAGGAAGGACCTAAACAAGCGGATGCAATGCATGTGTGTGGTGCGAATACAGAATCTGGCGGACTTGGTTTCTTCAGTATCAAAAATATAAACTTTATTTACCTATTAAAATACACAAAAAAGGGATAAGGGGAAGTGGGACATTGAGGCATGAACATGAGTTCAGCTGCTTGGTCTGATTATGGCTGGCTGGATTCTCCCCGCTGCACGCACACAACGCACACGCGCATGCCCGCGCGCCCGCACACACACACACACACACACACACGCACACGCACACAGCTGAGAGGAGTTATGTAGCAATCAGTGGTGGCATGCAGACGCTCCTCCTCCACTGGTCTGGTGCCAATTGACCTACATAAAACTGCAACAGCATACATGTTGTCGTCCGGTTGTTGTTGTTGTACCTTTTTTGGTCATTTTTCAACGTGCAGGGTAGTCCAATATACTTCTATAGAACTCCCACAACATGCAGGGTAGAACAATAGACTTCTATAGAACTCCCACAACATGCAGGGTAGAACAATAGATATATATAGAAATCCCACAATGTGCAGGGTAGTCCAATAGATATCTATAGAACTCCCACAATGTGCAGGGTAGTCCAATAGATATCTATAGAACTCCCACAACGACTAAATGTCTGAAGTTGCCACGGGAGAAATGAAGTAAAGTGTTGACCAGCGGTGGCGCTCTTTGACGCCAGAGACCGGGGTTTGATTCCCAGCGTGTTCAAAGTCTAAATTTCAACTGTAAGTCATATTTTAAATTTGTGTTTATTTAATTAACCCTCAACAAAACTGTAACACAAGTTGTTGGATACATGGAGGTGTTGTTAAAAAAAGTGACGTTAAAAAGTGATGCCAAGGGTATGTCAGTGTCAGTATTTAATGAGTTTGGACTGAGAAGATGTTGGGTGGCCGTTATAACCTCAAAGCAAATAAACCCAAAGCTCTTGGTAATCTATCTATTTTTTCTTCTTCTCCTTCTTTGTATTTGAGTTCCGAGATTAAATTAGTTCTCAGAATTCTGATCTCAAATACATTTTTCACATCTGGCCCTATAATGCTCTTCTGTAGTTTTTGAAACTTTCTGAAATGTAAATGTTGTGGTTGTTTGTGGTGTGTGTCTGCACTGTGTGTGTGTGTGTGTGTGTGTGTGTGTGTGTGCGTGTGCGTGTGCGTGTGTGTTTTACCTAGGTACGTGTTAGACAACCAGTACACCAGCTCATCAGGTGCTAAGTTCCCTGTGAAGTGGTCACCTCCTGAGGTCTTCTACTTCTGCAGATACAGCAGCAAGTCCGACATCTGGTCCTACGGTAAACACACTAATCACAATGACATGAATGTACAGGAAGATTTCTACATTTCAGGCTATGTTAACCCTGGGCTAAGAATAGGGCTAAGACAGGCACATTTGTTAACCCAGTTTAACCTAAACCCAGGGCTATGCGATTCACACTGCAGTTCTACTAGCCCAGGGGTTAGTGGTCGTTGGAACGATGTGGGTCGATGTGTCTAATATTTACATTCAACCGTCCATAGCAGTCCAGTTAGCTTGGCCCCGTCTCTGCCCCATTTCACCCTGGCAACGTTTAGCCCCGTGTTTAGATGACAACTCTGAAGTAAACCCCCAACAGTCAGGGCTAACCCTGCTTAGGGCTTTTCACCTTTTCAGGATTCAACCCGGAAGTCATTGGTTCCAATTGTAAACTAAAAACCTTGAAATACAGCTCACAAAGATCCATTTTAAAAATCTCTGTTACCATGAAAAGTCAGGCTGTTGTCTGGGATGTATTACTGAATGGGCCTACCAGGCCCAGGGGCCCAAGAACTCAGGGGGCCCTTAACCCAGAGCCTCTTCACAGCGCCACCGCGTCTCTTGCCCAGACCTGGGACAAACTGATCCCTCACAAGCGATATGATATTCAAAATAGTTGTCCAAGTCTAGATGAGGATAAAAAACCACCTATCTTGTCTCCATACTTTGTATCTCTCTTCCACTCTTTTCCTCGTTATCTCTCTCATGATTAAAGTCCTAAATTCCCACATCGCCCTCCTGTAAATTTCCCACGTTTAATACATGTTTGAAACCTGTGGTGCAAAAGAAAAGGTGAGAGGAGGTAGGATTGGAAGGAGAGGATGTAGCAAAGGCAAGTATGAACAGATGGGGGATGGTTTCAAGCAGAAGAGTTGACTTTAAAAAGAGGAAGGGTGGATGAGAAGAAGTAACAAAGAAGATTGTTTGGTAAATGAGTTGTGACACTTTGGGGCCTCTTCTTCTTCCTCTATCTGCTTCTCATCATCCCCAGGATATTATGACAAACACTGCCTGCCTGCGTGCACCGATAGCACATGGACACACACGTCACACAACACACACACACACACACACACACACACACACACACACACACACACACACACACACACACATACACACACACACACACACACACACACACACACGTACACACACACACACACACACACACACACACACACACACACACACACACACACACTCAGTCTCAAGAGTCTCCATATCGTAGTTTCAGTTGGCTAGGTCTCACCCTGGCACACAACCAGGCAGTAGGACAAATCAACCCAGAAAATGTCTGACTGTGTCTTAATGGTCACCTCACCTTGTATACAGTAGTGACAAGGCATTACCCAGGAAGTTAAATGGTTAAATACGATTGTTTTATGTGGGGGAGAGCAGGGCATGTGGTCACACCTTTCACTCATTGGTGTATTTCTCACTAGTGCCTTACTACCGAGAAACAATATTTTTCGGGAACACTTCATAATAACAGTACGCTACGAAACACTAAATAGGCTACTTATTCAATATACTGATGCGGACATTCCTTTCGTTACTTTGAGTCTCTTTTAGTCCAGCACTAGTTTTTTTCAACTGGTGAGGGGATGTGTGGGGATGTTACAGTATTTAGGGCCCCAACCATATATTCTTGACAAAATGTTCCATAGGTGTATGGACAATTAGAGTGTTATTGTGCTTTTGGCTTTCATTGAGTGTACCTGCACTGTACTGTAAATCCTGTATTGGATACAGGTGAGTTTATTTCGTGTTATTGAGCTGTTGGCTTTGAGTGTTCAGGTGGCTGTGCTGTAAATCCTGTTGAGATGCAGGTGAGTGTATGTCTTAGTTATTATTCTGGGCTTAATTGTGCTTATGTGTGCTGTGAGGGGGGCCCTTTATGCATCCAGGCCCAGGGGCCCGTCATTTCATAATCCGCCTATGGCTGTTGTAGTTACTTACCTAATCAAATTTAAATGGGAACAAATTCTTCATTATTTCTGGGACTATTTTCTGTGCTTACAGCCGCGTTAGGAAAAAGTTGCCTTTTTTTTAATACAATTCTATGGCTATCTAGTTCTATGGCTGCTGGGACATGGCGGTTACATGGACAGGAAGCATTGGCGTTTATGGGAAATGCAGTCTTGGCCTGTCTCTGTCCCTTCTCCTCTCGACCCATTTCACAGCAACTGTTTTAAAGTGGGAAGTAAAGCAGGTGTAACCAATAACACTAATGATGGTTCCATTCCATTTAGGTGTTCCAGTGCCAGGACCCTCATTAATGGTATTGGTGGTTTCTTTAACTTCCTGCTTTACAGTACCACCTCAAAACAGTTGCTGTGAAATGGGTGTGACAAAGCATTTAGACATTTTACCATTATTTTACTAAATGGGCCTATTCTGAAAAGATGCAGGAAAAGTAAAACCCAAACATAACGTCTGTTAAAAGTCCGTTGGTCGGCCCAGAACAGCTTCAGTGCTGCTTGGCGTCCTCTACAATGTGTGAACTCTGTCAGAGGCACGCTGCTCTGAGCATGATGGCATTGCAGCTGGTTCGTCATGTCAGGGCCAAGCATGTGTGGAGGAACCTGAACAACCTGGTTTCAGTCCTCACTGACTGTCTGTGGTTAGTCCAGAGAGGCGGAGGTTACGCAACTCCTGCCTCGGATAGCATCGACCTGCAGGCAACACACCAAACTACCAGAAGCAGATCTAAACCACTAGAGGGAGCAATCTGTCTATTATTCTGTAGAGATTCTCAAGTAGGCCTACACTATACATTTTAAAATGTGTTTTCATGTGTTATTTTGGAATGTATCCCCTTTATAATCTTTTGTTATTTCTTATGATTGTTTGTTTTTAACCATTTTTCTCTTTTGAACATAGGCTATATTTTACTATTCACTATTAACTTAAACTTTGCAAACTGCTTTTAGTCAAGTGCTATACATCTTTGGCTTCTTCTTATTAGGGGTTCCAGCCCCCGAACCCCTATTGTATTTGCTATGTTTGTATCTTCTACTTCTTATTATTTGTCTTCTTTTCCTTCTGTTAAACTGTGTATATCTCAGAAACCCTAAGGCCCACACTAACCACATTTTGCACCTTGGCTAGAAAACTCACCCACTACTCAGAAACAAAGAATTATACTAATCGACCAAAGTTTGGCGGTATTACCCAACAACTCATTTTCTGTTTTTTAACCACCCATAGCACTGGGCCCATCCCTGAAATTTGGCCCAATGACAGATATGACAGATATTCAAGCCCCTTTGGGGGCAATAGGCTCAAACCCCTTTTGTTTGTAGGCCTTCGCAGGCCATTTTAGGGTCAGGTGGTTACCTGGAGGTCAGCAGTTGATACCAATCTACCAAATTCCGGCAATAGAACCAACACCTCATTTCCTGTTTTTCTAACCATCCATACCACTGGGCCAATCCCTGAAATTTGGCCCAATGACAGATATTCAAGCCCCTTCAGGGGCAATAGGCTTGAACCCTTGGTATTGCTGCTTGCGGCTATATTTATTATTATATTATAAATATGATATATATATAATTTATTGATAGTATTGTCATTATCATTATAAAAACACCGGATTTTAAATATGACTGATGTCCTTCACTACAGCATGAGCATATAACGACTTTGAGCTGAAAAAATTCTGATATAGATCTCTGTGTGTGTGTGTGTGTGTGTGTGTGTGTGCATGCGTGCGTGCGTGCGTGCGTATGTGTGTGTGTGTGTGTGTGTGTGTGTGTGAGTTTGTGCGTGCATGCGTATGTGTGTGAATGTGTGTGCGTGCACAGGTGTGTTGATGTGGGAAGTGTTCACAGAGGGCCGCATGCCGTTTGACCAGCGTCAGAACCACGAGGTGGTCTCCCTGATCACCCAGGGCCACCGGCTCTTCAGGCCCAAACTGGCCACGGCCACCATCTATGACATCATGCAGCTGTGCTGGCGTGAGGTAAAACACCTCCCCTCCCTTCCTCTCTTTACATCACAGATGTATTCATTCATTGACACATCACTTGTGTTCTAGTTCTGTATGTCAGCAACAGTGTGGGTAACTCATTACAAAAGTAACATATTACATGTAATATATTACTTTTAGCAGTAACTCAGTAATATAACTTATTACTTATAGGATTTCAGTAATATTATACCAGTTACTTTGTCAAGTAACTCAAGTTACAAGTTGAGTTACATTTTATTAAATCAAAGCGCATATTTAAAACAGATACAATTATTTCCTAATCAAACTGTGTTAAAATTTAGAATTTTGGATTGTTTACACTGACTTCAAGGGGGTTGAAATTATTTTTCGGGATGGTTTCGGGGCGGCGATGTCATTCTGCTGCTGCTGTTGTTTTTGTGAAAGTAATGCAAAAGTAGTGTAATAAGTAACAAGTTACTCTACACAGAAAGTAATATTGTAAAGTAACTTATTACTTTCAAATGAAAGTAACTAGTAATATGTAGTATATTACATTTTGAAAGTAACTTGCCCAACACTGGTCAGCAACCATTCTACTGTTGATCAGACCCTTTCACTATATCTCTCTGCTCTGGCTGTTGTCATTCACTGTGTTCATACTGACCTAAGAAAAATAATGCACTATAAGTTCTATTCACCTCATTCACTTCTTCTCTCTTCCGCGTCGACGCAATTGTATTTGTTCTTCCGATTCAGCGCTAGTTGGCGGCCAATTTCGAAACAAAATGTCACTATATGAATGAAGTTTGGCAACATTCAGAATCTACACTGCGGCCAACTTCAGTGACATGTTCATAGCGTTACTGCTGCGAGGAGCCGATGGCTGTTACCCGGTCGGCATTTAACGTTAGTTACAAAAGCACGTCGACAGTGTTTTCTCACTGCCGGGCAGTAGCCTACTGTAGGGGTTGACAGCCGGTCACACAGCCAGCGCTCCTCGCTGCTCGTAAAAAAATGTCCAAATAGGCGTTATTCTGATAAACTCATCACATGAATGTTACGTTCTCATCCGACAAAATATTAAAACTTTATAACAGTTTGTTTTTTTGCTTGAAAACAGCTTTTTGGCAAGTCTAAAAATGATAAAGGTAGGCGAAATCTACTTCCGTGTCTAAAACAGAAGGATGATTACAAAGTTACGTCATGCAGAAGCATCCTTATATGTGCAAAGAATAAGGTGAATAGAGCTCAACAGTCACGTGACACCTCGGTTCCGGAAGTGTTACTTTGCCGTTCTATATGATCCATAATGCCGTCACCCGTAGACGTACTACAGGCGAGCTTGTTATGAAACGATGGTATTTCTTCCTGTAGAAGCCACAAATCTGTATATCATCCTTGTTTGTTTTCAAACATTTTTCATTCGATGTCATGAAGTACTACAGTACCCACAATTCTAAAGTGTAATATTGACATCTTTGATTGGTGGAGCTAGCTGTATGATCATCTGTGATTGGTGGAGCACGCTAGGCACTAGTGCCCTAGTGATATACTGTGTCTGCCTAAGCTAATACGAACGTAGGCTACACCTTCTTGAGTAAAGGGCTCAAACCGCCACCGAGTGACTGAAAGTATGTTACGTGAACCATTACGAGTCACGCTGCTTTCAACGGCATGACCTGTTGAAATCCGTTGCCCGGTTCGTTGACATTAATGCACGTAAATGCGTCTATACGATAACCATTAGCCATTGAGCTAATGTTTAATGGCAGCCCTTAAAGACGCGTTGTGGAACCCACCATGGATTTGGGCAGACCACGCCCTGCGCCCGCCTGCGCAGCAATCAAGCGCTGGGATTGGCCAGGCGCCCATGCTCACGTGAGCCAATGGGACGAGTATTTATTTTGACAACCTCCGGCTGCGCTTCCTTGACTAGTTGACAGACAAGGCCTCAGGCTCAAAGCTCCGCTGCCAACATGAGTTTAAATGAAAAAGAAAATGGTAAATTAACACATTCGTTCCCAGAGGGGGGGTACGGTGGTGCAGTGGTAAGTGCTGTCGGCTCACAGCTCAAAGGTCCTGGGCTCGATTCCCACCTGGGACGCTGTGAGCGCTGAAGGAATGCATGCCTGTCCGCATGTCCTCGAGTGCCCACCGCCCAGGTGGGGTCGTCAAAAGGGCCTTTCTGTGTGGAGTTTGCATGTTCTCCCCATGCCTCCCGGGGGTTTCCTTCATATCGGAACCCCTTCACCAAAACATACAATATCCTGGTTGCTGATGTGGTGCCTCCTCTGGTCGTTAAGGGCGCCTGTTCGGAGGGAGGGGAACTCGTTGGAATAGCGTGATCCTCCCACGTGCTATGTCCTACCGGTGAAGCTTCCCCTGTCAGGTGAAAAGAAGCGGCTGGCTAACTGCCCATGTCTCGGAGGAAGCATGGAGCCAGTTTCGGCTCTCCCCAGATCAGCAGAGGGTGGAGTAGCAACCAGGATAAATAAATTAAATTAGCACTAATGGGGGATAAAATTGGGAAAAATCGTTCCCAGTGAGAAAGCAACCTAAATGCATTAATTACTGCCTCACTCAAACCGTCTATTTTCTGTTGCAATAAATTCGCTTTTTTCACTTCCACCCAATGTTGTGTCTAAAAGGCAGGAAGTAACACAGGTGCAAGACGAACAATCGATTTAGCGCCAGGGCCTTGGAAGTCTGAAATAAAGTTAGGCCCACATGAGCATGGGCGCCTGGCCAATGTCGGCGTTTGACTGCTGTGTAGACGGGCGCAGGGCGTGGTCTGCAGGGCGTGTCTGCAGGGCGTGGTCTGCCCAAATCTGTGGTGGGTCCCATAATAGCACGTGTTTTGCACAAAACTGAAGGAAAACGTTAGGGTTGTGCTACAACCCGGGTTTTACGAGTGAGAACGAGAGCTCTCACTAGTGTCTACAACGCTGCGTACGCAGCCCTATGGAAGACTGTCATTTTGCTCCAAAATTACTTTTAATTAAAACCGACCACCCACCCGTAGGTGGCGTGGTGCCCCCCTGGGGCTGACACGGATCCACGTGACTACTTCACGTCCTGTCAGCCCAGGGATCATCACTCTAATTTCTTCCAGCCAGCTGAGATCCGACGCACCCAGTGACGCATCGACGCAGCAAGGCTGGGTAGTGAGAGCTCTCGTTCTCACTCGTAAAACCCGGGTTGTAGCACAACCCTAACGTTTTACTTCGTTTCGAACTCAAGCTCTCACTAGTGCCTTAATTCAACCGACCTTGCTGCCGGAAGCACCCCACAGGGCGACCCGAAAGGCACCGGTGAACCACGGCCGTATGGCAACGTTCATGCCTGACCGTCTGACATGTCCTCCCCTGAACACCGCGCAACAACGCAGAGGATGTCGCAACACCCCGCGTAGAATGCGCCTTAATACCCTCCGGGGGTATCTTACCCACGGCAGAGTATGCCAAAGCGATCGCCTCCACTATCCAGTGTGATAAGCGATCCTTGGAAAGGAGGCCACCCTGGGCCTTCTGCCAAAGCAGACCAACAACTGGTTTGGAGTGCGTAATGAACGCATCCTGGCCACATAGGCCGAGAGCGCCCTCACTGGGCACAGCATGTGCAAGCGTCACTCCTCACCCGTTAACTGAACGGCGGGGGACAGAATGCTGATAAGTCTATGACCATAGACCTGAAGCTGACATTAATAGTCTTAGGTTGGTAAGCCGGGTTAGGTCGCAACGTAACCCTGCGCCCATCATCCCCAAAACCATACAGGCCTGCTGCACCGAGAGGGCAATCAGGTCACCAACTCTCTTTCCTGACGACAAGGCCAGCAGCAGCGCGGTCTTTAAAGACAGAACCCTTAAATCGGCGGAGTCCAAGGGCTCAAACGGATGACCCGTTAGCCCGTCCAGCACCGTAACCAGGTCCGATTTGGGGAAAAAACGCACCGCGGCGGCGGGCGCAGTTTACGCGCCCCCCCTCATGAAGCGCGAGACCAAAGGGTACGCCCCCACGGGGCTCCCTTCAATTCCCATGTGGCAAGCAGAAATCGCGGCTACGCACACCTTAAGCGACTGCTGGGACTGACCCGCGTCAAGCAGGCTCTGAAGGAAACAGAGAACTGGTCGCACAGTGCGGTTCACTGGATCCATGCCCCTACTTGCTGCATAGTGCATACCACATTACCAGGCAAGCCCTGGGCTAGCAACTGGTCCCGTTCAGGAGCCAGACTGCTAGCTTCCACCTGCCTGGGGAGGGGTGGAACACCTCCCCCTCCGCCTGGGATAGGAGATCGGCCCGTACCGGCAACGCCCAGGGCGGATCTTGCGCCAGGGAGACCAGGTCCGCAAACCATGCCAAAACGGACTAAAACGAGCCGGAGGCGCTGTTCCCTCACCCTGTCCAACACCTGACGGATCAGGGGGGGTCGGGGGAAACGCATAGAGCCCCTCCCTCGGCCACGCGTGCGCTAGCGCGTCGTGATCTAACGGGGGCTGTCCTCCTGGATCGAGCACCACAGTGGGCAGTGTGTCGCGCGCCGCGATGCAAGAGATCGACGCGGGCGCGACCAAACCTGGCCCAAACCTGTTTCATCACCCGAGGGTGGAGGCACCACTCCGTATAACGGGGATTGCCTCGAGACAGCAGGTCGGTCGTAACTCAGCCGTCCCGGCAGAGAGACCGCTGACACTGAAAGGAGACGGGGATACACCCACAGGTGAATCCCCGCTATGGTTCAGCGCCCCCCGACCGCACACCGCCCTGTTTGTTCAGGTGGGCGATAGCTGCCATATTGTCCGAGCGAATCAGAACATGGTGCCCATGTGTGAGCCACTGGAAGTGTTACCTCCGCAGGCTGGGGGAACTGTGGAGGCAACGTTCTCTTTCGAGTCTGGCCGCACGCGGACTTGTCCGGCAGTGCGGTCCCCAGGAGAGCTCCCAACCAACAATGGGCCCACGGCGCCATTGATGGTGGGCTTGTCCTGAAGCAGAGCCAGGCGAATGGCCTTCAGCTCTAGCACGTTTATGTGGCGAAGCTCCTGAGCCTCCCACCGGCTGTTCGCCGAGAAATGCCCGCAAATCGCACCCCCTCCCCAGAGGGAGGCGTCTGTGCGAATCACCATCCTGAGCGGGACAGGGCCCAACCGAGTACCTCCCGAGAGGTAACGGGGGTCCGCCCATATGGCCAGCGCCTGCCAGGCCTGACCTGTCAGAGGAACCCTGCGATGACGGTCCCCGGCCGAGTCCAGGCGAACCCTGAGAAACCAGATTTGGACCACGGGAGCATGTGTAGCCTCCCCAGCGGGAGCACATGCAGTGCTGAGGCCATCAGGCCCAACATCACTGTGCACTGATGCACTGACACCGAGGGCACAGACCTAATGTCGTTGGCTTGCTGTCCGCACCGTGCGAGCCTGTCGCTCTGGCGAAAGGTTCGCAGGAAGTCTAGCTCGAGCCCCAGGAAGGTCGCCGCCTGCGCTGGGACGAGGCAACTCTTCTGCCAGTTCACCAAAAAACCTTAAGGTTTGCCGGTGATCGGTCACCACCTCGGTATGTTCCGTGGCACGGACCCTCGAGTCGGCCGCTAAGAGAACGTCGTCGAGATATAGGAAGACGCGGATCCCCCTCGCGTGGAGGGGAGCCAAGGCTGTCTCCACGCACACCGTGAGGGTTCGCGGGCTCAAAGACATGCTGAATGGCAAGACACATAACTCGTAAGCCTTCCCCAGGAAGGAGAACCTCAGGTATTTCCTGTGTCTCCTGACCACGTGGACATGGAAGAACGCATCTTTCAGATCCGCGGAAGTAAGAAATCCCCCTGCCTCAACTCGTTGAACAGGCGGGGAAAGAGAGCATTCGGAACGGGACTTCCTCAGCGTCTTGTTGAGACGCCGAAGGTCCAATTTTGGACGCATGGAGCCGTCCTTCTTGGGCACGTACTATGTACTACTAAGTACCTGTGGTAGAAAACCCAAGCGCACATCTGCCTTGGGAACCGAGCGAATCACCCCTTTGGCGAGGAACGAATAACCTCCTTGTGGAGTATGTCCATGGCCTCCCCCCCTCCACGGCTGGATCGGGGGTCCCGTCGAACGTGGGTGTGGGCCTAGCAAACTGTAGAGCGTATCCCTTCTGGAGGGTGCGCCGTAATGGGGACGGGGAACATAGATGCTCCCAGGCATCGAGCCTGTTGGACAAGATGGTCTCTTGTGGCCAAAGGAGCGGAACCCGTCATGAGCATATTGTTGGGCACCGGGACCTTTTGATCCGGTACCCTGATGGGGGGGCGGGATGTGAGAGGCTCCGCCCCCCTGCCGCATGGTCAGTTCCGTAGAAGCTGTGCATGCTGGGGGAGAACTTCTTACGCAAGCTCCGCCCACTGATGCGCCGTGGGTGTGTTGTATCGAAGCAACACCCCCCCCCCCCCCCCCGCCATGCGACTTTCGCAGGCTGGGGGGGACTGCGGAGGTAACGTTTTCTTTCGAGACCGGCCGCACGTGGGCCTGTCCGACAGTGCGGCCCCCAGGCGAGCTCCCGACCAGCAATGGGCCCTCGGTGCCATTGATGGTGGGCTGTCCTAGGAGCCTCTAGCCGAGGCCAGGCCGTAGCCATGGACCAAGGCGAGCCTTGATGATGGGTATGAGACCCTGGGCGAGCTCCCGACCGAACTCGGGCCTTGGGCACCGAGGACGGTGGGTCTAAAGCTACAAGCCGCAGGCTGGAACTGAGCCCAGCCTTGGTGAGCCAACCGGAGGGCCTGACCTGAGCGCTGCCAACCGAGGCCAGGCCGTGGCCATGGACCAAGGTGCGCTGTGCCCCCTGCCAGGCTCCCTGCGCTTGCAGGGGGCGCTCCAACAAGGGAGTGCGACCCACGGAGAGCTCCCAACCACCCCGGGCCTTGGGCACCAAGGGCGGTGGGCTTGTCCTTAGAGCTACAAGCCAAAGGCTGGCACTGAGCCCAGACCTTGGCGAGCTGTAACCCCTGCTGGACGCGTAGCGCCAGCAAGGGGCGGTAGGTCTATTGTAGCGGAGGTAGCTCGCGCCCAATGTACTTAGCACACAGATACTAACTGCACGGGTGCACGCCAGCTATCTGCAACAATACTATAGTTCTGTGCTAAACAGTACTAATGCTATCTGCACGTATGCAAGCTAGCTTTCACACTCTTTTGAGAGCGGACCTTAAGACCCCAATCTGGGAACCCAGAGTCTATTTTTAGTTGAAAAATAGACTCTGGGACAGCCCTACCATTTTTCCCAGCTTCCTGCACAGCGCGCCTCTCTTCCTTTTCCCGCGTCCGTGCTCCACTGTTTACAGACTAAATAGCAACTTGCGCCGTGACTTTAAAGTAATTTTCCACTGTCGTTGTAAGACGAGTTGACGTCTTCTATGCCGTTTTAACGTTATTAGTGAATAGCCGAAACAGACGCGGAAAAGAAAAGCAGAAGTGACGGAAAAGCCACCGTCAGTGGAGCACGGACGTGGAAAAGGAAAGGAGGCGTGCTGTACAGGAAGCTGGGAAAAAAGGTAGAGCTGTCCCAGAATCTATTTTTCAAATAAAGATAGACTCTGGGTTAAAATGGTAAATGGCCTGCATTTATATAGCGCTTTTATCCCTCCCTTGGAGGGCTCGCTCGTGAAGATAGCCCAGCAGCTGCAAGACCGAGGGTTCAAGGCGCCTGTGCAGCGTGCTCATGCCCAAGGCAGAACACGCACTTATCGTGCCGGTTCATACTCGGCCAATGCAGCGATACACACAGCCCATCCCCTCGCTGACTTTCCCTGCTAGTAGCAAGAGAAAGCCGGAAGCTAATCACTAATAGCAAGCTCCCGCGGGCCGCACCCTGTTAGCGGGAGTACCGTTTAAGCAAGCTAGCAGGCTAGCAAGAAGCACAGGCTAGACAGTAAGCAACCCGGAGGCTAGCGAACGTGCGCGTGCAACGGTAACGTAAGCGGCAATAGCCCAGCCTGAAGGGGAGGCAACAATACCCACAACCTGTTAACCCGCGAGAACAGGCGTGAACAAGCCACTAGCTAAGCTAGCGTAAGCACTGAGAGACAAGCGTGCGCTAACACAAGCCTGCGCACAAGCCGGTGCAGCGAGTCTCTACCCTGAGTAACACGGGGAAGCAAGCGTGACCGCAGGCAGAGGCCAGCGGCCCGCGAAGCTAGTCAATCTCAGAAGAAACTCCTCAGAGGGAGTTACAATCTAGTAGATGCTATTTGCACGAGGCAAGCAACACTTAGCAGACAAGCAAGCTGGCTAAGATGGCGTAAGAACTGAGAGAAGCGGCCAACACAACTTTTAGCTAGCGTACTCGCTCAGCTAAATCTCAGAGTGCCCCCTTAGGGGCCGACGCCAGTAAAATCTACACTACAAGCAGTATGTAGGTCCCAGCAACGCCTGTGCAGCGTGCTCATGCCCTTAGGCAGTGCACACATTCATTTCATTGTGCCGGTCGTAACCGGCCAGCGTAGCCTCACAGCTAACACAGCACCTAGCTGTTCCCCCCTCTCTCTGCTAACAGGAATAATGGGGTTACCGTGTAAGCAATAGCCTGCGTCGGTAAGAAACTGGAGTGCTACACAACACTAGATACTGGCTGCACGGGAGCAAGCTGGCTAACTGAAGAGCATGGCTTCTAGCTACTACTCTCGCTTAACGCGTGCCCTACACAGAGGTAGATGGTGCCTAAAGTACTTAGCACACAGACACTAACTGCACGTGTGCACGCTAGCTATCTGCCCCAAAACTGGGTGCGTTACCCTGTCTGGGGACGCAGCCAGATAGCTGGAGTGCTACAAGCTAGTCCAAGCTAGCTGCTTACTGAGCAACTCGCTAACTATCTATTTAACGTTACTCCTGGAGTAACGTGCGCGCTCTGACAATATAGCCGCCGCCTAAAACAAGCACAGGGACACTAACCACACGGGTGCACGCTAGCTTATCCGCAAGAACCAGGCTAGCTAGCCTATTGTTCTAGTGCTACACTGTAAGCTAACAGCATGTATGCAACCTAGCCTAACAGTTTTGAGCGCGGACCTAAGTCAGCCCTCAAACGATAACGCTGCCCCAGCCGGGGGAGCGAAGCACAGCTACACAGCGGCAGCAATAAACCACTACACGGCGGTAGCAGCAGAACTACACGGCGGTAGCAATAAACAGTTAACTAAGGAAGATACTCTTAGCTTTTAGATGACTTGTTCCGACGCCACTGGTGAAGAGTACAGGATCGGGTCCCCGAAGCCTGCTTTATCCCGTCCACGGAAACCTCTTGAGGTGGGCAAATCAGCCGGAACGAGCCTAGTATCTAAAGCTATGTAAGAGAGCTAACTCATAGTTAACCGCGGAGCTTTCGAAAACACGTCTTCTCAGTGGCTGGAAGAAAACGTAAGTGATGATCCCTGGGCTGACAGGACGTGACGTAGTCACGTGGATCCGTGTCAGCCCCAGGGGGGCACCACGCCACCTACGGGTGGGTGGTCGGTTTTAATGAAAAGTAATTTTGGAGCAAAATGACTGTCTTCCATAGGGCTGCGTACGCAGCATTGTAGGCACTAGTGAGAGCTTGAGTTCGAAACGAAGTAAAACTGTTTTTGTTAGAGATTAACCTTTTCATGAGGATACATTGCTCTGCCCTCTCACATTTCTCTCTCTCTCTTTATCCTTCTCTCTCTCCCCCTCTCCCTCTCTCTCCCCCCCTCCCCCTCCACCTTGCTCTCCCTCCCTCCCCCCTCCTCTCTCCAGAAAGCAGAGGAGCGTCCATCGTTCTCTCAGATCTCTCAGATGATCTCCAGTGCTCTGGAGGGCGACGCCCCCTAACCTCAGCTGACCAAATCGAGGCTTCTTCCACCGTACGAGCATGGAGAGATGGCTTTCGCTCGATTCTGGGTTTTTCAGCGGAAGCCATGTTGGCTCAACAGTCCTGCTCCGTGGCCGTTGCCGTGGTAACTGGTCATTCTGTCACAGCTGACCCTCAAAGGTGTTACGTGAGAACATCGTTCCATTCACTCCCAAGACTTCTTAGTCTGAGAGAAGGGACAACATGGAGAACGTAATACAAGCCGACCAATCAGATGCCGGAATCCACTCAACCATCAATCATATCTGTTGATCCACAGATGTCATGTCAGATGTACAGGCATCCACTTCACTTGGAATAGTTCAAACCCATAAGAGTTTGGACTGGAGGCTCGAACTAAGGCCTCTCATGCTCAGATTACAAACTCAAACTCATGTCTGATTGTTTTGTGATTACTTCAGACTGTTCAGATATTCTAGGATGTGACACACATGAACTGACAGCAATGTTGAGAAGACATGGAAGAAAATGACAAGGCATCATTTCAGTGACCGCATGAACCTTTGAGTTTTGACTTAATTGAGGCATTTTCCCAAACACCAATCAAGTTGGCTATTTGGTTTTCTTTCCACTGTTGTGTCTCATACTCTCGTTGTCCGCATGGCACCAACATTATGCTAATTGTCTCTGATGAATGACATAAGATTTACATAATTTGTCACGGCACGATTTGAGTGTTCCTGTAGGTCAGATACCTCAGGATCTGATTATGTCGCACATATCCGCTTGGGCCAGATTGCAAAATTGTGACTCCATGCATCTTTTTCTGTTTACACTGATTAGAGAGCTGACTCTGGGACAGACGGACAATATTTCGGGGGTTTCCCCTGTAGAGCGGACCTCCCACCACTTCCGTCATTGTTTCCAGTCCGACGACGTCTCGTGTGCAGATATTTATTATTATTATTAGTAGTAGTATTAGTATTATTATTATTATTATTATTATTATTAGCCGAAATGTCATCTGGACCTAAAACACTTACAATCAATCAGCTCCAACTCCATTCTGGGCTGTAAACAATGACCCCGAAATACTGTCCGTCAGTCTCAGAATCGTATTAGTCGTCAGACTGATAGACTCTGGGTTCCCAGATTGGGTCGTCCTCAAACGAGCCGAACTGGATCTTTCTCCATTGTTGGACTTTAAGTGAGAATCTCAAAGATTTCCATGTGAATAAATGTCTGTTAAGTCACTATCTATCACCGACTGAGTTAACACAAAGGTGATTGAGCCTATGGCCGATAGATGGAAGCCTTTGCATTTTCAGTATTGCAGCGTTTATGAACTATCCGTGGAGACAGCCCAGGGAGAGTGGGCAGAGCTAACACAATAGACTCGCTCTTCAGGTTACCGACAACTCTTGTGTCAACTGGGATAACAAGCTACTTTTTTCCGGTGGTTACATATGGACGAACAAACTAGAACGTCACATTCTGCGACAGTTTTGATCTCACCTGCAATTACACTCATCGCCATAGGTGTCGCCAAAGAGAACAAAACTGAAATCTTCGAGATTATCACTTTGCAATGCTATGTGAAGACTGGGGGTGCAACTCCTCTCATTTCGATTGCCAGTGCCTTGATATTGGTGAGGGACACCGACCAGAGTGTGAGCGTAGAATGTTAAGTGCAACTTTACATTTCCAATTGACAGTATATGTTTAACCTTTCACCAGACAGGAGTTTTGATTAAGGTCATGTGATGCTGAAAATGGAATGTCAGTGTATTGTGAGGATCATAACCATGTTAACAGTAAAGCTGTGTAGCGTTAAACTTTACAGTGTTTGTCTCCATCTTGATGCAGTTTCTCATTATTGGCGAAGCCTGCAGTGCAGTGTCCCTCTAACAACTTTCAAGTTCAAGTTTCAATACTTTATTGCCATTCAACATTATTGATAGGAATTTGGTTTAGTGAGCTCACACGGAACACAACAGGACATGAAGACAAACAATCCCCCTCATATGTGATTCACACATTCAACCTAACATTTAAAAAAAAAATGCATAAAGTGCAGAGAATCCATACTGGTAATTTAGAGCACCAATACTTTACCTTAAATAAAACAACACTCCCACAGGGAGGCTACAGAACCACGACCAGCTGTGGCAAATGCCATGAAATAAAAATAAAATGTCAGTGTAAATCAGACTAAAGAGTTGAGAGCACGGACACTGGACAGCCTCGGGGTAGGTGCTATTACAGAACCTGGCTGTTCTGCTTTTAATGCTTCTCAACCTTTTAAAGAAAGGAAGAAAGTTCAAAAGATAGTTGGCAGGGTGAGAGCAGTCCCAGAGGATATTTTTACCCTTTTTCTTGAGTCTGTTGGTGTAGATCTCAGTAAGGGATGGGAGTCCCTGACCTATGATTTTAGATGCCGTATGTACGGTTTTGTTCAGATGTTTCCTGTCCTGAGCTGAACTATTTCCGTACCAGACGGTTATTCCAAAGGTGAGGATGTTCTCAATACCAGCTCGGTAGAATGACATCATTCCCTCACGAGAAATATAAAACTTCTTCAACTGTCTTAGAAAGAAAAGTCTCTGCTCTGCCTTCTTCAGCACAGCAGTGGTGTTGTCTTCCCACTTTAAGGAAGAGGAGACGGTGATACTGAGGAACCTGTAGTGCTCCACCTGTTGCCCTGGCCATCTGTGCTCCACCTGTTGCCCTGGCCATCTATGACCAGAGGTAGGTGGCCATCGTGGCTCTTACGGAAGTCTACCACTACTTCCTTTGTTTTGGATGTGTTCAACTCCAAGTTGTTGGCTGCACCCCAGTCCACCAAAGATGAGACCTCGTTCCTGTAAGCTGTTTCATTGTTGTTAGAGATTAGTCCTACCAATGTGGTATCATCGGCAAACTTAAACATTTTAACAGACGAGGAGTGGGACATACAAGCCCAAACACTGTTTATAATGTTTAACCTTACAGGCCTTTTGATCGAGTTAAGGTCATGTGATGCTGAAAATGGAACGTCAGCGTATTGTGAGGATCATAACCATGATAACAGTAAAAGCTGTGTAGTGCGTTTACAGTGTTTGTCTCCATGCTGATGTATAAATGTATATTTGAACATTCAGACTTGCAGGGCCGTTCCATTGCAAGTTGGAATTTCCAACTGTCCAACAACTCTTGAATGCAGCACACAGGACACAGGTCTGATCATCACTGGACAGGTGACCTGTCAATCACCCCCAAAACATAGTGTTTTCTATCATCTCTTCTACTCTAAACAGGTGAGTTATATAACACCCCCCCCCCCCCCCCCCCCCCCCCTCCTACAGTTGTTACGGAAGGTGAAATTAGCTATATAGGTCAAACCGTGTCTATGTCCATTCTGTAAACATGGTTATACACTGTTACAAAGTGGGGCATTTTAACATGGGAGTGAACGGAAATTACGCCGCTTCCGGGTCCTGCCTCAAGTGGCCATTCGATGAACAGCTTTCAGGATCACTTCCAAAGCTTCCTCTGTAAAACCCTGAGCTAGCCCACTGGTTTCTCCAGCCTCAAATGCAACAGAGATACAGAAAAATAACAACAGAACGTCTGAGGTTTAACTCAACCAGTGAAATCATTCATACCTCCAAGAAATGCTGAGCACATGCTCACTTTCCCATCTGTGTCTCTTTCGATTTTGCTAATTTCTTGCACCATACAAGACAGGACACAGTGTTGAGCATGCATGCAAAACACACACACACACGCGCGCACACACACTCGGGCGCACACACACACACACGCAAGCGTTGTCCTCGTTATAACTTTAACAACTGCTCTCAACATGAAAGAGGAACTATAGAGGTTTCTGTAAATGGCAGTTTCTCAGAAATGCATGAGTATAATAGTGAAACTAGGCCTATTTCAAAATGTATTTATTAGGGCTCCCACACATTTTCAGTTTCAAACTTCCCAACTTTTCTCTGACCTTCATTTCCTCACTGGATTTAAAGATTATTATGTTTTCCAGTGTTCAATATGATTGATTATCTTGATAGTGGCCTGGGAACATGACATATGTTTCCCCGTGCTCCTTGTGTATTATGTTTTTAGTCTCCCCTTGTTTTCTCCATCCCCCACCGTGGTGGACACACCCACGCATGCCCCATAGTCTTTGACACGTGCACCTTAAAACATGCACTTATATTCTTACACTCTCACACGCACGCATACATTCATTCACCAGTTCATAGCTCACACTGACACCTTAAGGACCGCAATGGAAATAAGCTCCTAGCTTTATTGCATTTTTATCCTTTTGATAATGGTGTGTCTGTGTATGTACTGCATATATGTCATCACTATCAATAAAGATGTCCATCAATCAATCATATACTGTATGTCAGCTTGGGTCATACTGGTCTAGATGCTAGATGACAATAGGTCATGCAGTTTAGGCATATTTTTTTTTTTACCTTTATTTAGACAGGCGAGTCATTAAGAACAAATTCTTATTTACACAGACGGCCTGTGGGGTAAGGGAGAGGGGCTGCAAAAAGAGTCATGTTAAGGATAAAAACAGTGCATTATAAAAACAGGGTATAAAACATATCAACATTCACATATAAAGTATGGAGGGGGGGGGCAGGATACAAACCCGGATTAGGGTAAGGGGTGAGGATGCAAACCCGGATTAGGGTAAGGGGGGGTGGGCGGAGGGAGACAGGGTAAATGGCTAAAGTGCAGAGAAATATAACATAGGATAGAGCCAAATAATACAGCATAACACAACACGGCACAGCATAGAACCAACACAACACAGCACAGCACAACGCAGCACAACACAACAAGACAAAACAATACAGGATAAACCAAACAAAACACAGCATGAGGGGGGAAGGGGGTAGAGGGAGGGAGGGGGTAGAGAGAGGGGGAGGGGGGGATGGGAAGAAGGGAGGGGGGAGGGAGGAAAAGGAGAAGGGGAAGAGGGTAGAGGGAGGGGGGGATGGGAAGAAGGGAGGGGGGAGGGAGGAAAAGGAGAAGGGGAAGGGGGTAGAGGGAGGGGGGGATGGGAAGAAGGGAGGGGGGAGGGAGGAAAAGGAGAAGGGGAAAGGGGTAGAGGGAGGGAGGGATGGGAAGAAGGGAGGGGGGAGGGAGGAAAAGGGGAAGGGGGTAGAGGGAGGGGGGATGGGAAGAAGGGAGGGGGGAGGGAGGAAAAGGGGGTAGAGGGAGGGGGGATGGTAAGAAGGGAGGGGGGAGGGAGGAAAAGGAGAAGGGGAAGGGGGTAGAGGGAGGGGGGGATGGGAAGAAGGGAGGGGGGAGGGAGGGGAAGGGGGTAGAGGGAGGGGGGAGGGAGTAAAAGGGGAAGGGGGTAGAGGGAGGGGGGATGGGAAGAAGGGAGGGGGAGGGGAGGGGAGGAAAAGGGGACGGGGAAGGGGGTAGAGGGAGGGGGGATGGGAAGAAGGGAGGGGGAGGGGAGGAAAAGGGGAAGGGGGTAGAGGGAGGGAAGGGGTAAAGAGGGAGAGGGGGGATGGGAAGAAGGGAGCGGGTAGGAAAAGGAGAAGGGGGAGGGGCTAGAGGGAGGGAGGGGGTAGAGAGGTAGAGGGGGGGTATGAAAAGGAGAAGGGGGAGGGGGTAGAGGGAGGGAGGGGGTAGAGAGGTAGAGGGGGGGTATGAAAAGGAGAAGGGGGAGGGGGTAGAGGGAGGGAGGGGGTAGAGAGGGAGAGGGGGTGTAGGAAAAGGAGAAGGGGGGGGGTACTATGAGGTGGGAAAGCAGGCACAGCGGTCAACAAAGAGCTGTTGGAGTTTCTGTCTGAAGATGGAAAGTGAAGCACGCACAAATCGCTTGAGGGACAATTTCTTCTCACAGGCCACGAGACTCCTTAACATATACAAATAGTGTAGTAGCCGTACTGTACCGCACTGTAGATGCTACCATTATGTATGACTAATGTTCAATAGTATGTTTAATTAGGTATACGCTATTTGCACCTAACAGAATGTTATGTTTAATTATGTTTAAAGTATGTTCATGCCATTTGCACTATGGGCAGTGAATACGCCACTGTCTGTGGCGTGTCTTACTGCTTTATTGCTTGTTGCCTCTTGTTTTTTATTTATATATCTTTTATTTCTTGCACTATGTTGTAACGGAGCCTACAGCACAATAATTTCACACGTGATACCTGTACTACGGAGTGACAATAAAAATCTTGAATCTTGAATCTTGATGTCAGGGTTGCGAGTTTGAGGGTGCTCTGAAGAATATTCCAGTCATATTAGGGTTGCCAACTTCTTGAAATGGAAATAAGGAACGGGGGGGGGGGGGGATGTCGGTAGTGGACTTAAATATAACAATCACATAACTGCAATTGCTTCAGCTTCAACCATTTACGCATTATTATTATTATTAACGCAAGCAAACACTTTTGCGCATAGCCTATTCCTAGATTATCATCCAAGAATTTTATTTGGGCGTTGCAAAATAAAAGTTTCTCATTCTTAAAAGGGCTGTATTAAAAAACAAACAGTAGGCTAGTGCAAACAGTATTTTGATATAGGTCTAAATAGCCTACTTCACATTTGCATGGCCTACTTATTCAATTTTCTTTTAACAGTGCAAACAGCAATGTTAGGCAATTATTTTGAACAGAACAAACCTGGTATGAAAGTTTAAATCATTAGTTCAAAAACATTTTAGATTTCAATTGAAATCGTCTGAACACAACAAAAACAATTTGCATGCTACACTTTGTAGGTACAATGTAAATAGCTTATTCAATGTGCTGTCTTCAGAGTTTAGTTGAATCTAGCAACGCTGACAGCGCTTCAGTGGTCTGGCTCACAACAAACAGAATGAGAGAGGCCAATCTAGGCTGAGGGGCAGAGCAGCAGCGGCTGCGGGGTTTAACTCGCTCAATACAAATAGCCCTTCACTCTTTGCACTGCATGTTTCTCCAATACGGGACAAAGCGCGTCCCGTATCAGTTCAATACGGAACACATCTTTTTGTTTACAAATACGGGACGATTCCGTATTTTAAGGGGCGGTTGGCAACCCTAAGTCATATGCTGCTGCAAAACGGAAGGAGGTGCGGCCGAAGACAGTTCTATAAGCGGTTGAGCTGGGAATAGAAAGCTGGATGTACCCGCTTGATCTTGTGCTATAAGTGTTTGTTGCTATGTGGAGGAGAGATGAGAGGTAATGTGGTGTCTTGCCTAGTATAGACTTAAAAATAAAGTGGTGCCAATGGAGGGATCGTCGGGTTTTAAGGGAGGGCCAGTCTACCAGATTGTAGAGATCACAATGGTGAGTCTGGAAGGGTGCATTGGTGGCGAAGCGGATAGCTGAGTGGTGGAGCGTGTCTAATTTTTTGAGGGCCGATGCTGAGGCTGTTCTATAAATGATATCACCGTAGTCCAGAATCGGGAGTCATCTTGACGAGGGTGTGTTTGGCCGGGTGAGTAAAGGAGGATTTGTTGCGGAAGAGGAAGGCTAATCTTTCTTTGATTTTAGTTTGAAGGTTGTTGATGTGTGTACTAAAAGAAAGGGATGAGTCCAGCCAGATGCCCAGGTATTTGTACAAGTTTTATTGGATTCATGATATTAGCTTTTGGTAACACTTGCATTAGTTAAGTATTAGTATACTTAATTCATCATTTATAAAGCATTGTTCATACATTACTAAGCATGAACAGTTATGCGTTATTCATCATTATTAAGATAATCTATTATGCATATAACAATTGTATTTAATCGAATTTATAAATGCTTTATAAGGCATAGATAGTCCTGACTGGGGGTTGGGAGGGATCTGATTGGCCACCCCAGATGCCACCTCAAAATACTGAGGGTGCTGGGTGAGGGTGCTTGCGTCACCTGTTTAGTGTGCATTTTCACTTTGCGCATTAAAAACCCTGAGTGCAAATGAGCAGAGTTTGGGGGGGGGACACACACAAAATATCTTAAAAAAAGTTTTTACGCTTGAGGGAGGTAGAAAAGTGGGTGTATCAATAAAAGGTAAATGTGATAAATGCAGTGTAAACAGATTAAGCAAATCTGTAACCAAATAGCAAGGTGGAATTTCCAACTTTCCAACAACTCTTGAATGCAGCATACAGGACACAGGTCTGATCCCCGCAAGAGCTAACAAGTGTCCCTCAACACATCTCGACAAACGGCCTATACATCCAAATATACATAGACTGTATACTGTAAGACAAAATCTGGTTTCTCCCATTGAATGAGAGTCTGACTGAGAGTCTACCGTAGGTTTTTGGACTCCTGTTTGGAAGCAAAGTGAAATCATTCATACCTCCAAGAAATGCTGAGCACATGACCACTTCCCCTCTTTCCCATCAGTGTCTCTTTCGATTTTGCTAATTTCTTGCACCATACAAGACAGGACACACAGTGTTGAACATGCATGCAAACACACACACACACACACACGCACACACGCACACACGCGCACGCACACACACACTCGGGCGCACACACACACACACACACACACACACACACACACAGACACACACACACACACACACACACACACACACACGCAAGCGTTGTCCTCGTTATAACTTTAACAACTGCTCTCAACATGAAAGAGAAACTATAGAGGTTTCTGTAAATGGCACTTTCTCAGAAATGCATGAGTATTGTGAAACTAGGCCTATTTCAAAATGTAATTATTAGGGTTCCCACACATTTTCAGTTTCAAACTTCCCAACTTTTCTCTGACTTTCATTTCCTCACTGGATTTACAGTAAAGATTATTTAAATATGTTTTTCAGTGTTCAATATGATTGATTATCTTGATAGTGGCCTGGGAACATGACATATGTTTCCCCTTGCTTCTTGTGTATTATGTTTTTAGTCTCCCCTTGTTTTCTCCATCCCCCAGCATGGTGGACACACCCACGCATCCCCTGTGTCTGTGTATGTACTGTATATATGTCATCACTATCAATAAAGATGTCAATCAATCAATCAATCATATACTGTATGTCAGCTTGGGTCATACTGGTCTAGATGCTAGATGACAATAGGTCATGCAAGCTTCCGGTTTAGGCATATATTTTTTTTTACCTTTATTTAGACAGGCGAGTCATTAAGAACAAATTCTTATTTACACAGACGGCCTGTGGGGTAAGGGAGAGGGGCTGCAAAAAGAGTCATGTTAAGGATAAAAACAGTGCATTATAAAAACAGGGTATAAAACATATCAACATTCACATATAAAGTATGGAGGGGGGGGGGGGGGGGCAGGATACAAACCTGGATTAGGGTAAGGGGTGAGGATGGGGTTAGGGGTGGGAAGAGGATGCAAACCCGGATTAGGGTAAGGGGGGGGTGGGCGGGGGGAGACAGGGTAAAGTGCACTAGAGAAATATAACATAGGATAGAGCCAAATAATACAGCATAACACAACACGGCACACAGCATAGAACCAACACAACACAGCACAACGCAGCACAACACAACAAGACAGAACAATACAGGATAAACCAAACAAAACACAGCATGAGGGGGGAAGGGGGTAGAGGGAGGGAGGGGGTAGAGAGGGGGGGAGGGGGGGATGGGAAGAAGGGAGGGGGGAGGGAGGAAAAGGAGAAGAGGAAGAGGGTAGAGGGAGGGGGGATGGGAAGAAGGGAGGGGGGAGGGAGGAAAAGCAGAAGGGGAAGGGGGTAGAGGGAGGGGGGATGGGAAGAAGGGAGGGGGGAGGGAGGAAAAGGAGAAGGGGAAAGGGGTAGAGGGAGGGAGGGATGGGAAGAAGGGAGGGGGGAGGGAGGAAAAGGGGAAGGGGGTAGAGGGAGGGGGGATGGGAAGAAGGGAGGGGGGAGGGAGGAAAAGGGGAAGGGGAAAGGGGGTAGAGGGAGGGGGGATGGGAAGAAGGGAGGGGGAGGGGAGGAAAAGGGGAAGGGGAAGGGGGTAGAGGGAGGGAAGGGGTAAAGAGGGAGAGGGGGGATGGGAAGAATGGGGGGGGGTAGGAAAAGGAGAAGGGGGAGGGGGTAGAGGGAGGGAGGGGGTAGAGAGGTATAGGGGGGGTATGAAAAGGAGAAGGGGGAGGGGGTAGAGGGAGGGAGGGGGTAGAGAGGTAGAGGGGGGGTATGAAAAGGAGAAGGGGGAGGGGGTAGAGGGAGGGAGGGGGTAGAGAGGTAGAGGGGGGGTATGAAAAGGAGAAGGGGGAGGGGGTAGAGGGAGGGAGGGGGTAGAGAGGGAGAGGGGGCGTAGGAAAAGGAGAAGGGGGAGGGGGTAGAGGGAGGGAGGGGGTAGAGAGGTAGAGGGGGGGTATGAAAAGGAGAAGGGGGAGGGTGTAGAGGGAGGGAGGGGGTAGAGAGGGAGAGGGGGCGTAGGAAAAGGAGAAGGGGGAGGGGGGGGGGTACTATGAGGTCGGAAAGCAGGCACAGCGGTCAACAAAGAGCTGTTGGAGTTTCTGTCTGAAGATGGAAAGTGAAGCACGCACAAATCGCTTGAGGGACAGTTTCTTCTCACAGGCCACGAGACTCCTTAACATATACAAATAGTGTAGTAGCCGTACTGCACCGCACTGTAGATGCTACCATTATGACTAATGTTCAATAGTATGTTTAATTAGGTATACGCTATTTGCACCTAACAGAATGTTATTATGTTTAATTATGTTTAAAGTATGTTCATGCCATTTGCACTATGGACAGTGAATACGCCACTGTCTGTGGCGTGTCTTACTGCTTTATTGCTTGTTGCCTCTTGTTTTTTATTTATATATCTTTTATTTCTTGCACTATGTTGTAACGGAGCCTACAGCACAAGAATTTCACACGTGATACCTGTACTACGGAGTGACAATAAAAATCTTGAATCTTGAATCTTGATGTCAGGGTTGCGAGTTTGAGGGTGCTCTGAAGAATATTCCAGTCATATTAGGGTTGCCAACTTCTTGAAATGGAAATAAGGAACGGGGTGGGGGGGGGGATGATGTCAGTAGTGGACTTAAATAACAATCACATAACTGCAATTGCTTCAGCTTCAACCATTTACACATTATTATTATTATTAACGCAAGCAAACACTTTTGCGCATAGCCTATTCCTAGATTATCATCCAAGAATTTTATTTGGGCGTTGCAAAATAAAAGTTTCTCATTCTTAAAAGGGCTGTATTAAAAAACAAACAGTAGGCTAGTGCAAACAGTATTTTGATATAGGTCTAAATAGCCTACTTCACATTTGCATGTAGGCCTACTTTTTCAATTTTCTTTTAACAGTGCAAACAGCAATGTTAGGCTATTATTTTGAACAGAACAAACCTGGTATGAAAGTTTAAATCATTAGTGCAAAAACATTTTAGATTTCAACTGAAATCGTCTCAACACAACAAAAACAATTTGCATGCTACATTTGTAGGTACAATGTAAATAGCTTATTAAATGTTCTGTTTTCAGAGTTTAGTTGAATCTAGCAACGCTGACAGCGCTTCAGTGGTCGTGACTCACAACAAACAGAATGAGAGAGGACAATCTAGGGTGAGGGGCAGAGCAGCAGCGGCTGTGGGGTTTAGTCGCTCAATACAAATAGCCCTTCACTCTTTGCACTGCGTGTTTCTCCAATACGGGACAAAACACGTCTTTTTGTTTACAAATACGGGACGATTCCGTATTTTAAGGGACGGTTGGCAACCCTAAGTCATATGCTGCTGCAAAACGGAAGGAGGCCGAAGACAGTTCTATAAGCGGTTGAGCTGGGAATAGAAAGCTGGATGTACCCGCTTGATCTTGTGCTATAAGTGTTTGTTGCTATGTGGAGGAGAGATGAGAGGTAATGTGGTGTCTTGCCTAGTATAGACTTAAAAATAAAGTGGTGCCAATGGAGAGATCGTCGGGTTTTAAGGGAGGGCCAGTCTACCAGATTGTAGAGATCACAATGGTGAGTCTGGAAGGGTGCATTGGTGGCGAAGCGGATAGCTGAGTGGTGGAGCGTGTCTAATTTTTTGAGGGCCGATGCTGAGGCTGTTCTATAAATGATATCACCGTAGTCCAGAATCGGGAGAATTGTCATCTTGACGAGGGTGTGTTTGGCCGGGTGAGTAAAGGAAGATTTGTTGCGGACGAGGAAGGCTAATCTTGATTTGATTTTAGTTTGAAGGTTGTTGATGTGTGTACTGAAAGAAAGGCATGAGTCCAGCCAGATGCCCAGGTATTTGTACGAGTTTTATTGGATTCATGATATTAGCTTTTGGTAACACTTGCATTAGTTAAGTATTAGTATACTTAATTCATCATTTATAAAGCATTGTTCATACATTACTAAGCATGAACAGTTATGCGTTATTCAACATTAATAAGATAATCTATTATGTATTTAACAATTGTATTTAATCAAATTTATAAATGCTTTATAAGGCATAGATAGTCCTGACTGGGGATGGGGAGGGGGTAATGTGATTGGCCACCCAAGGTGCCACCTCAAAATCCTGAGGGTGCTTGCGCCACCTGTTTACGGGCGACGGGCTTGTCCCGTTCCGTTACGAGAGTTTTTTTAGTGTGCATTTTCACTTTGCGCATTAAAAACCCTGAGTGCAAATGAGCAGAGTTCGGGAGGGGGACACACGAAATATCTTAAAAAAAGTGTTTACGCTTGAGGGAGGTGGAAAGGTGGGTGTATCAATAAAGGGTAAATGTGATAAATGCAGTGTAAACAGATTAAGCGAATCTGTAACCAAACTGCAAGGTGGAATTTCCAACTTTCCAACAACTCTTGAATGCAGCATACAGGACACAGGTCTGATCCCCGCAAGAGCCAACAAGTGTCCCTCAACACATCTCGACAAACGGTCCTCATTATGTTTTGATTCTGTCTGTCTGACAAATGAAACTGCAGTGTGAGTCTGTTTCAATGCACTTCTATCATTCACTGACTGTGTATTCACGACCACAAAATATAAAGGATAGATGGTTGATTTTGTCTCGTGTGTTTATATGGGCTGCCATGTGGAATCGAGCATGCCTATGCATCCAGATATACATAGACTGTATGTAACACAAAATCTGGTTTCTCCCATTGAATGAGGGTCTGACTGAGAGTCTACCATTGGTTTTTGGACTCCTGTTTGGAGGCAAAGTGTAGCCCCCCCCCCCTCCTACAGTTGTTACGGAAGGTGAAATTAGCTATAAAGGTCAGACCGTGTTTATGTCCAATGTACATTCTGTAAACATGGTTATACACTGTTACAAAGTGGGGCATTTTAACATGGGAGTGAACGGAAACTACGCCGCTTCCGGGTCCTGCCTCAAGTGGGCATTTGAGGAACAGCTTTCAGGATCACTTCCGAAGCTTCCTCTGTAAAACCCTGAGCTAGCCCACTGGTTTCTCCAGGCTCAATTGCAACAGAGATACAGAAAAATAACAACAGAAAGTGTGAGGTTTAACTCAACCAGTGAAATCATTCATACCTCCAAGAAATGCTGAGCACATGCTCACTTCCCCTCTTTCCCATCTGTGTCTCTTTCGATTTTGCTAATTTCTTGCACCATACAAGACAGGACACACAGGCCTTAAACGCAAAAAAACATGCCTTGCGCCTGTTTTGGGACGATATCAATATGGCTTTACGCTGCCAAATGCGCTTTAGGCCGAATGGGCGTGGCGCAGTCCCAGAATGGGCCAAAGTGGGCGTGTCGGCGCTAAATACCGGCCTACTGATATCTTCCGAGCTGGCGTAAATTTAGCGCCTTGCGCTTTTGAAAAGCAGGCCTATTCAGTGCCGGGGACAGGATAGTGAATGGAGAATAGAATATATAGAAAAAAATAGTTTAGAACACAATAGAATATAAGATTGGAAGATTACAGCATGCAGTGGCAACCCTTCTCAGGCTTTGGGTGAAGCTGCAATGCACAGTTTCATTTATTTAGTTTAGGCTATCATAATAATCCCCATTTATGTGCAGCATCCAGACAGCAGCAGAGTTATATCTGTCAGATCTTTTTCAAATGGGATAGCTGTCTAACTACACATATTTGATGTATAAAAAAATCGTTTTGGAATATTTTCATTAGCAATATTAACTTTGTATTAATATAGCTCAACGTTTTATTACCCCCCCCCCCCCGAAATTAGCTAGGCTTCTAATATTACTAATATTCCTAATTAATATGTATTATTATTTCATTCAGATAATTGACATTATAGGCATGTATATCGTTTAATGTGAGAGAAAGGGAGAGAGAAAGAAAGAGAGAAAGAAACTGGATAAACTTTTGTGTAGCGCTTCTTCAAACCCCACTCTCATTACAGCTATTCATTACAGAATTGTCTGTTGTATTTATATTTTCTGTTTGCAAAGCAGAGTAGTTAGAATTATTTCCAAATGTTTCCCCCGTCTGTGGCAGCGGAGCTGTCCGAGGTGCCGTGTAGCCTACATTAAGTGCAAGAAAGAATGAGAAAGAGAGAGGGGGATATTTAATTAGGCTACAATTCTAAATAAAATATGAAAAACAATGACAAAGCAAAAGATTAATTTAATAGGGGCGTCCTCTCTCCTCTCCCTGCACGGGGCCGTCCTCTCCTCATCACAGGACGCCGGGCATCACGCAGGAGATGCGGGGAGTGGAGCCGCGCTGGTGCGCTATGAGGCGCTGGTGGTCGTGCAGGCGGGTCGTGCAGCAGTGGAGCTGACTGACAAACAGATTGAGTGCTCATACAATTATTTTATTTACAGCAGTGGAAACCACTGAGTCGGAGGGTGAGGGCTCTCCTCCCATCCACTCCCCCTCCCCTCCACCGGGACCTGGGGATAGGCCAAATAAAGCATAGGCCAAATAAAATACAAATACTCAATAATAAAATCAGGTAGGCTAAATAAAATAGAATAAAGTAATCAGATCCAGTAAAAGTGATAGGTGTCATTCAGAGGATGTTGCATCGTGCAGTGGGGGAGAAGAGAGAAAACGATATCATTCTGGCCAAATTTCATCTAATCTCATGACATCCAGCCGGCTATATTTTTTTCTATCCGATGCGTTTAGAACATTATTTTCACTTTGATCTTGCTATAGTGTAGCGTTTTTACATGCTTGCAGTATTTAAACTGCAGTTATATTGGTTTGAGAAGCATCATAATATGGAATAATAGCCGATATATGGAGACAGACGGGATGAAGGGAGGTGGGGGGGGGGGGGGGGGGGATCAGAGGCTTGGGTTTCGTCTGGTTTTGCTGGACCACTGAAATGGAGCTTAAAAGGCAAGCATGCGATTCGTTTATTGCACTTATCCAATGAACTGACGGTGCATAATTTTACGCTTAAAAGGCGTGGTTGAAATGGTTGAGGCTGCGTCTAGCGCCAAGACCAAGATATCAAGTGCGCTGGTCCACGCCCACTGATTTGCGCTGCGCCAGGCGCTCGGCCTAGAAACAGCGCCGATGCAACGATAGGGGCCACAGTGTTGAGCATGCATGCAAACACACACACACACACACACACACAAGCGTTGTCCTCGTTATGACTTTAACTATAGAGGTTTCTGTGAATGGCACTTTCTCAGAAATGCATGAATATGATAGCCTACTGAAACTAAGCCTAGAAAAAAGGAGCTTCTTGGATACTTATAGACAGGTTTTAATTTACGAAGTAAAGTACATGTCTACTATAATAGTTACAGCCTGACGAAGACCAGAGAGGTTGAAACGCGTTGCGTTTTGTGCCCCTGTCCATTGAAGATGTACATTGTTTGTTTAACTATTATAGTAGACATGTACTTTACTTCGTAATTAAAACCTGTCTATAAGTATCCAAGAAGCTCCTTTTCTCTTTTTTCTGATTCACTTTTGGCCTGCTGAGCTTTCTTGTGCCACATTTTTGCTTCTTCCAGTTTCAAAATTTCCAACTTTTCTCTGACCTTCATTTCCTCACTGGATTTAAAGATGTTTTTCAGTGTTCAATATGATTGATTATGTTGATAGTTGCCTGGAAACATGACATATACTGTATGTCAGCTATAGGGACATACTGGTCTATATGACACACGAAATATCGCAAAAAAAAAGTTTTTACGCTTGAGGGAGGTGGAAAAGTGGGTGTATCGATAAAAGGTAAATGTGATAAATGCAGTGTAAACAGATTAACTCATTGAGTGCCAATGACGTCGATCGGCGTCAAATCGAATAGTAACGTAGAGTGCCAATGACGTCGATCGGCGTCAAATGCGTTTTTTGACGGTGGGACGTGGATCAAAGCCAGATGCATCTCCTGTGAAAGTATGGTGGATGTTGAATGTGTAAAAGCTATTTTACGGACCCATTAGGTGGCGACAGTGCTCTCCAGATTAGAGAAAGGTGAGGAAAAAACAGAGAAGCAGCCGTGGGGACACGGAAACCGCATCGGTATGCATCGATATGCATGAAGCATAACGTTAGCTGTGCCTGCAGCAGCCAATCTGCTGCCACAATTGAGCCCCTCCGTGTCCGCTGCGATAGCCCATCCACATGATTAGTTGTGGAGTTGTTATTATTCTCAGTTGGAAGCGCTGGGAGCCGGTGACAAATACACGCGGAACGCTGTGAAAAAGCTGGGTTTTCAGTGCAGAGCAAACCGCAGCAGAGAGCCACCAGAGCCACCAGAGACACACCCACGGAGGAGGGGTTTGCAGTAGAGGGGGGTGAGGCACGCAGGGCAGCATACAACACCGACCCAGACAGACCCAGACAGCAGGCTCGATGGACAGATTGGTTGGCAAACACAAGCTAGAATAGCTGATGCCCACCAGCAGTAAATCAAGACCAGCAAGAAAGTGTAGGGTCTGCGCAGCAGGGGCCAGCGCTGCTGGTTGCAGCTAAAAAATATTATTTTGCCAAACAAAATTCCTTTGTTTTCGCTCTTTTATTGAAGGAAATTATTTTTGAGGTGTCACTACATCAGAAAATATTAGCTTCAGAGTCATTGATGTGCTTGAAATGTTTCATTTCACAAAAGGCTGATTATCTCAGCTTCTAGTCTGAAACGTCTGTTTTTGCTGAAATCAACCTATCTTCTCCGGCTGATAACCAAAGAACGGAAAATGATATCAATAAACTTTTTTTGCTGATG
The DNA here is from genome assembly GCF_964638095.1 of Poromitra crassiceps. Taxonomy (NCBI): domain Eukaryota; kingdom Metazoa; phylum Chordata; class Actinopteri; order Beryciformes; family Melamphaidae; genus Poromitra; species Poromitra crassiceps. The sequence goes on along the minus strand of NC_139628.1, from coordinate 19,440,069 downwards.
ATACAATAGACTCTCATCGTTCTTTGGGCGTGTTCAGTGTTTACATAGTAATATCACACAATATTCTGTGGGCCTCGAGAAATCACTGAAAACGCTCTGAAACTCTGGCACTGGGAGCGTCCGTTCTCCAAAAGTGGCTGGCACTCAATGAGTTAAGCTAATCTGTAACCAAACTCCATTCAAAAGCCATGCCTTTTTAACGGAAGAAGACTGCAGGATTATCAGGTGACTCACGCCGTTAGAGTAACTGCTCCATGTATTATATGCCGAATTGAAGAGTGACGCCTCGTAATCCAGTTTCTGCCTAATGTATAATAATCGGTATAATCTGTATAAACAAGGAATGTTAATACTGTAGTAGGATGTTTTCCACAGATCAGTAGAGTCCGACAGCAGTGTGCTCTCCATCACCAAACCATCATGTTTTCCTCCTGGATGTTTTCACCTCACATTTACTCAGAGAATGGGGTTAATTTCCCTTGTATGCTGGTTTGACTGGTGTCTGGCTCTGTTTTAATCACATAAAGTCCTCTTCACCAACTCTTAGAAGAACGTTGTCCAGGCTATGCTCCATCATGAGCAATGACTCGCACCCAGTCCATGGCGTGCTAGCCAAACACAGGAGTACATTCAGTGAGAGACTGATTCCACCTAGATGCAACACAGAGAGGCACAGGAAATCATTCCTGCCTGTGGCCATTGGTCTATTTAATGCCTCTCTTAAAAGAGCACCTCGGAGACGCTCAGTCTCCCTGAGACTGAGCCAGCCGATAGGCTAACTGAAAAAAGTGCCTGGCTGAGCCACGTGTAACGTATAGGGCAAGCCGAATAAGTTCAGTGTGCAATAAAGACAATTGGCACGTAAGGTATACTTACTCTACGTATTTTGCTTACTTAGACGTATTCCACTTATTTTGCTCCTATCGCATTTAATACTGATTATTCCATGCTATGTTGTGTTCTTCTTCTTCTTCTTCTTATTCTGCTTATTTTACTATCGCATTTACTACTGTTTATTTTATGCTATGTGTGTTATGTGAGCGAGCTACTGTAACTTGTCCCAATTTCCCCCCGGGGATCATTAAAGTCTTTCTGATTCTGATTCTGATTCTGATTAATATTTGCATAACGGTAGTGGATGGAAACCATTTTTTCTCTTTTGCCGAATTTCTGAAAATTCAGTTAAAATTTGTGATACCTTTGGATGGAAACCCAACTTCTGTCTTTGAGAGGCTGTACCGGGGTTATGGGGATAATCGCTTATTTGCCATATTGCCAATCATAAACATATAGGCCCTTATTCTCCCACAGGCCTTCGGCGCTAAAACGGGCCTTAAATGCAAAAAAACGTGCCTTGCGCCTGTTTTGGGACGATATCAATATGGCTTTAAGCTGCCAAATGCGCTTTAGGCCGAATGGGCGTGGCGCAGTCCCAGAATGGGCCAAAGTGGGCGTGTCGGCCTTAAATCTCGGCGTACTGATATCTTCGCACCTGGCGTAAATTTAGCGCTTTGCGCCTTTGAAAACCAGGCCTATTCAGTGCGCCAGTGCTCTTCTGCCTCTCCCCTGTCACCCTTCTCTGTCTCTCTCTGAAACCAGGCCTATTCAGTGCGCCAGTGCTCTTCTGCCTCTTCTCTGTCACCCTTCTCTCTCTCTCTCTGACTCCCTCGCTTAGACAGGCACAACACACTTCCCATATAGGAAAAATAAGTTGTAAGTTGTCTGGCCTGTCCCAGCATGCATTGTGCTTCTCCATTTCGCTACTAAATAGCAACCAAATGAGGCGAAATAGATATAAAAGCTCGATCTAAATTAATGTGTAATGGTAACACAACCTGCAATTGTACACATTTCAATATTGGACCAAATGAAACATCGAAATGAATACACCACCCTATGTGAAACATATATGTCCTCCTGGGCTTATATATATCTCTTGTCGATTTAACGTGATTTAGATAAGTGACAGTGGAACGCGCTGCGGAACGCTTTCTACTGTCATGTGCTATACTGTGATGTCCGCTCCAATAACTTGGCCCTACTTCACATTTAGTTTTACAATAAAAACACATTTATGCAATGACTTTACATAATGTAGGGTATATTTATGTGCATCATTCTACCTGCAGCAGGGGAGAGAAAACGATATTGTTCTGGACAAACTTTCACCAATATAAAATTAATCTCATCATATAGGGATAGGCTATATTTTTCTAGCTGATGCCTTTAGAACATTCTTTTCACTTTGATCTTGCTATAGGCTAGTGTAGCGTATTTACATGCTTGCAGTATTTAAACTGCAGTTAGATTGGTTTGAGAAGCATAATAATATGGAATAATAGCCTATAATGGAGACAGACAGACTGGATGAAGGGAGGGGGGGGGGGCAGAGCGCTTGGCTTTCGTCAGGTTTTGCGGGACCACTGGAATTGGACCTAAAAAGGCAATCGTGCGATTCGTTTATTGCACTTATCCAATGAGCATGACGGTGCATAATTTTATGCTTAAAAGGCGTGGTTGTAATGCTTTAGGCTGCGTGTAGCGCCAGCACGACGATATCAAGTGCGCTGGTCCACGCCCACTGATTTGCGCTGCGCCAGGCGCTCGGCCTAGAAACAGCGCCGATGCAACGATAGGGGGCATAATGTAAGATGCCTTTATCTTCACTGTGCGTGCATTAGTGCATTACATTAGTGCATTACAATCATTGACAGTGGTGTTAGGTGGTACTTAGACCTGAATAAGCAGTATAGTATTAGTCATCCTAAAAAATAAAAAAATAAAATCCTAATAAATTTTGTTTTGACCTAATTTTATTGTTGTCTATAGAGTTAGTTCCACCTCTGCGCAGATTCCCCCGCTCTCTTCTCTCTCTCCCCCTCAGGTGTCCTTCATTGGCCTGACGTACACCCCCGCCGCTGCAGCCCTAGGTCCGGCCGTCATCGCCCTAGCCACCTGTCGTCACTCTAGGCCATCTACCCACTACTCCTTCTACTGTCTGACACCCCGGGCTCATCACCATCACCGACCCCTATCCTCATCATCCTGGTCACCTGCCTGCCTAAGGGAAGGGGGGGGCGCCCCCCCAGCCCCCCCCCCCCCCCCCCCCCCGCCGCCTCATCATCACCTCCAACTCCTATCCTCCCCTCCTCTTAATCATCACCTCCGACTCCTATCCTCCCCTCCCCTCCTCTTAATCCATGTCACCAACGCGGACTCATGGATTCCTCAGATCATCCTCATGGAACTCCCAATCTTGTTACCCCTTTTTCACCTAGCTAATTAACTAGTATTCTCTAAACCTACGAACACTTAAAGACTACATTTTCTATTTCTTTTTGGACTCTACTTTTTAGATTTTCAACTCCCTTCCCTGATCTTAGGATAATTTAAAAACTACATTTTTATATCCCTTCTGTTGGACTCTTTTTTACATTTTCAATTTTCTGTTCTCTTGTAAATTTTATTTCCATAATAAACCATTCACAGAGTTTCATTATCGGAAACTCTGTGCATGGTTTAGCCCGGCATCTCTCGGCCTGTCTCGGAGGGGAGTCCCTGGATGGGGGTCCGTTGCTGTGGCCTGGGTGGGCCCGTCCCCCGCGTGGCCTGCTCTCACGCTCTCGGTCACTATGCTGGTGGCTGGGGGCTGGGGGGGCGGGTCGCGTGGGGGCTGGGTCCGCCCGGGCCGCAGCAATGGGCCCCTATAGCACAACGACCTCACAAGGTTCCTCCTCAGCCAAGTCACTGGGGCAATCCATGTGGCGATCCATGTGTGGATTGCCACCATATGGTGGACAGGTTTTCTTGCGTTCACTGGGGGTGAGGGGGCGCCGCTGTGTCCCGGCCTGGCCTTCCCTCCCACGCCTTATGTGGGCGGGGGCCGGGTCGGGGGGCATCGGTGCTCTCCATCACTGGTCGAGGCCTGCCGGTTGGTTTAGAACAGCTTAGGTAGGCGATAGATTAGCTACAGCCTAAGGCTGACCTGTTATAGTGTTCAGGCTAAAATCAGACTAGAGCAGAGTAGGATAGGCCAGATTAGGCTGTAGATTAGCTAGATACTATGTCCCAGTTAGCTCTGGTTAATGCTTAGAGTAGTCAGTTGTCTGATCTTCTCCCCCCCCCTCTCTCTTTCCCCCTTCCCCCGCTTCTTCCCTTCTTCCCCCTTCCTGTTCTCCTCTCTTTCCATGCTCTTTCCTCCCCCACATCCCACCGCCCCCCCCTCCCTTCTCCTGCTCTCTCCTCCTCCTCCCCCCCTCTGCTCCTTCTCCTCTTCTCCCCTATTTTCCTGAATCCCTGCCACTTCCTGCTCTCCCCTCTCTCACATTCCCCCTGCCCTCCTTCCCCTGCACCCTCCCACCTCTCCTTCTCTGCCTCTCTCCTCCTCTATGTCCTCTCCCCTCTCTCACATTCCCCCTGCTCTCCTTCCCCTGCACCCTCCCACCTCTCCTTCTCTGTTCTCTCCTCCTCCACATTTCCCATTTTCTCCCCACCCTCGCCCTAATCCGGGCCCGTATCCTACTCCCTCCCTCCACCCTAGACCCTACCTCTACTCTGCCTCCCCTGTACCCTTCCACCTCTCCTTCTCTGTTCTCTCCTCCTCTCTGTCCTCTCCCCTCTCTCACATTCCCGCTGCTCTCCTTCCCCTGCACCCTCCCACCTCTCCTTCTCTGTTCTCTCCTCCTCTCTGCCCTCTCCTCCCTCTCACATTCCCCCTGCTCTCCCTCCCCTGCACCCTCCCACCTCTCCTTCTCTGTTCTCTCCTCCTCCACATTTCCCATTTCTCCCCACCCTCGCCCTAATCTGGGCCCGTATCCTACTCCCTCCCCTCCCCCAACCCTAGACCCTACCTCTACCCTGGCTCTCCCTCCCCTGCACCCTCATCTCTCCTCCTCTGTTCTCTCCTCCTCCACATTTCCTATTTTCTCCCCACCTCCCCCCTCTCCTCCCTCACATCCCCCCGCTCTCCCTCCGCCCTCCACTCTCCTGCTTTCTCCTTTTCCCGGTGTTCTTCCCCTTCCCCCTTTCCCCCACTACTCTAAAGCATAGTACACATTTTACTCCAAAGCACCTCCTATACCCTCCAACATCTCCCATTCCCTCCCCACCCCATCACTCTCTCACATTCCCCCTGCTCTTCCCCCTTCTCCTGCTCTCTCCTCTGCTCTCTCTTCATTTCTATATTTTCTATATTATCAATTGTTCAAATGTTATCTTTATTCTGTATATTCTTGTTACTGTGTGTTAGCTAGAATCAGCTAGACATACTTTCCGTGAAGCCCTCTGAGACATGCTTGTGAATTAGGGCTATATAAATAAACTTGACTTGACTTGACATTAGTGCATTAGTGCATTAGTGCATTAGTGCATTACATTAGTGCATTAGTGCATTAGTGCATTACATTAGTGCATTGCATTAGTGCATTGCATTAGTGCATTAGTGCATTGCATTAGTGCATTACATTAGTGCATTACATTAGTGCATTAGTGCATTAGTGCATTACATTAGTGCATTAGTGCATTGCATTAGTACATTAGTGCATTACATTAGTGCATTACATTAGTGCATTAGTGCATTAGTGCATTACATTAGTGCATTAGTGCATTGCATTAGTGCATTAGTGCATTACATTAGTGCATTACATTAGTGCATTACACTAGTGCATTACATTAGTGCATTAGTGCATTACATTAGTGCATTAGAGCATTACATTGACTGACTGAGCATTACATTGACTGACTCATTACATTGACTGACTCACTCTGTCAGTGCATTGATCAAATTAATGACTGGATGTGTAAAAACTTCCTCCAGCTTAATAAAGACAAAACTGAGGTGATCGTTTTTGGTCCGAAAGAATGATGACTTCAAATTGCAGCCTGCCTCGAGGTTCTTTCCTTGAAGCCAAAGGACCAAGTAAAAAACCTTGGAGTTACTATCGACTCTGATCTTAATTTCAGCTCACACATTAAGTCGGTCAGAAAATCTGCTTTTTATCATCTTAAAAATATTGCTCGGATTAGGGGCTTCATGTCCAGTCAGGACTTAGAAAACTAATTCATGCCTTTATTTACAGTAGATTAGACTACTGTAACGGCCTTTTTTCCGGTCTCTCAAATAAAGAACTTAGGCAACTCCAGCTCATTCAAAATGCTGCTGCTAGGGTCTTAACTAGGACTGGGAGGGCTAATCATATTACCCCTGTTCTTAAATCTCTACACTGGCTCCTTGTAGGTTACATAATTAAATTTAAAATCCTTCTTTTAGCCTACAAATCGCTCAACGGACTAGGCCCAAAATACATAGCAGATCTCCTCCCTCGCTATGGACCTCTCAGGTCAGCTGGGTCCGGCCTAATAGCTGTCCCAAGGATCCACTCGAACCAGGGAAGGGCCGCCTTTATACACTGTGCTGCTGTTAGCTGGAACAACCTGAGGCCCTCAGATTTTCCCCAACACTTCCTATTTTTTAAAATGGTCATAAACAATACTTATTTGACATTTTTAACTGACTTCATTAAAAAGCAAATTGACAGTGGCAAGTATTGTGGAATGGCAATGCTTGACCTACAAAAAGCATTTGACACTGTGAACAACCAAATCTTACTGTGTAAATTGAAGGCAATGGGTTTTTAAGGCGGAAGCCCTGAATTGGATACAGTCTTACTTCTCCAACATCATTTAAATGGTAGAAATGGGAGGTGTACTCTCTGAGCCCAAAAACCTTATCTGTGGTGTCCCCCAAGGAAGCATAATTGGTCCTTTATTATTTATGTTCTATATGAATGACATAGAATCAGCCTGTTCATGTCCTTTATTTCTGTATGCAAAGGAATCTGCCTTGTTGGTACCCGGAGAGTGCTTAGAAACAGTTAGAACTTCACTTAGTAAAGAGCTCCATATGCACATGGTTATGCAACAATAAGCTATCCTTGCATTTATGAAAATCTGAATGTATTGTTTTTCGGAACAAAGCATAAGTTAAGGGACTATGCAGGGTGGGAGTTACGGCCATGGCCTCCGTTGCCCCTCCCTTTGGCTGTGATGCCCTGAGATCCCTAAGGCCACCTTGGCAGCAGTGCCCTGCTACCAGCCTCCTACTGTCAGGTGCTTTAAAAGCATCAGTGGTCTCAGTTTAATGTAGCCTACCCTATTCAAAGGATGTGTAATTGGCTCATTTTAACACAAATTTCAGAAAAATCACTCTTCACAATGTCAATAGAGCAATTGCCTTTGTGCCCTGGTATGTGGCTGTGTGCCCTTTTACTTTACAGCACTTTTACTGCTGTGGCAGCTGCCTACTGCAGCAGCACCGCAGTAAAGTGGTAAAATAATTTGAGTAACAAGTGTAGGCTAAATAGCCGACAGTCAGGGTATAAGATGTTTTAATGTGAAATCTATATTAGCTAACTTACAGTAGCCTCCATCACTTGCCAACATCAACACAAAAGTTGGCTAACTAGTAAGCCACTAGCATGCTAACTACTTTGAAATTGTTTGTAACGCCTACAATTATTTATGTAATGTTTCATGTGGATAAAAAAGCCGGATAGGAACAGTTTTTTTATACTGCTGTAAATGTCGCATGAACTGGATCTGTTATGCTGCCTTCAGGGGTTGTCCAGTTTGTTGGAAACACAAGATTTGAGGATTGTGTTATAAACCAAATCTTGAACTGTATTGAAAACAGAAACATACACCATTACCTATTAGTTTATAGCATAGCAAACAATAACAAGTAAGCTAATAAACTACATAATGCTCTTATAGAGAGGCAAAGTGACCGCCTACTTCCTGCTTCAGCACTGTAGGCTACCAGAGATTTTCATCCACCATTTATTTTCCCATACACGATTCATAAAATGCTTATAAAACCAAATGATACAGATATATTTAGAAACAGGAGAGATTGCATAACATTTCACTGGGACCAAAAATGTTTAAAAAAAATGCGGGTTTAAAGAAAATATTTTTTTATGTTGTTTTTAGCTTTTGGTCCGAGTGAAATGTTCTATGGTCTCTCCCGATTACACAGTGTTTGTCTCCATGTTGATGCAGAAAACTGGGTTTTGAAATCTGGGTTTCTTACTTGAAATTCAGACTTGCATGGCTGTTAGAGAAGCCTGGTAAAAAAAAAAATCCCGATAACATGACCTCACATCCTGTTTCACTCTACGTATCTTGACCTCACATCCTGTTTCACTCTACGTATCCTGACCTCACATCCTGTTTCACTCTACGTATCCTGACCTCACATCCTGTTTCACTCTACGTATCCTGACCTCACATCCTGTTTCACTCTATGTATCCTGACCTCACATCCTGTTTCACTCTACGTATCCTGACCTCACATCCTGTTTCACTCTATGTATCCTGACCTCACATCCTGTTTCACTCTACGTATCCTGACCTCACATCCTGTTTCACTCTACGTATCCTGACCTCACATCCTGTTTCACTCTATGTATCCTGACCTCACATCCTGTTTCACTCTACGTATCTTGACCTCACATCCTGTTTCACTCTATGTATCCTGACCTCACATCCTGTTTCACTCTACGTATCCTGACCTCACATCCTGTTTCACTCTACGTATCCTGACCTCACATCCTGTTTCACTCTACGTATCCTGACCTCACATCCTGTTTCACTCTACGTATCCTGACCTCACATCCTGTTTCACTCTACGTATCCTGACCTCACATCCTGTTTCACTCTACGTATCCTGACCTCACATCCTGTTTCACTCTACGTATCCTGACCTCACATCCTGTTTCACTCTACGTATCCTGACCTCACATCCTGTTTCACTCTACGTATCTTGACCTCACATCCTGTTTCACTCTACGTATCCTGACCTCACATCCTGTTTCACTCTACGTATCCTGACCTCACATCCTGTTTCACTCTACGTATCTTGACCTCACATCCTGTTTCACTCTACGTATCCTGACCTCACATCCTGTTTCACTCTACGTATCCTGACCTCACATCCTGTTTCACTCTACGTATCCTGACCTCACATCCTGTTTCACTCTACGTATCCTGACCTCACATCCTGTTTCACTCTATGTATCCTGACCTCACATCCTGTTTCACTCTACGTATCCTGACCTCACATCCTGTTTCACTCTACGTATCCTGACCTCACATCCTGTTTCACTCTACGTATCTTGACCTCACATCCTGTTTCACTCTACGTATCCTGACCTCACATCCTGTTTCACTCTACGTATCTTGACCTCACATCCTGTTTCACTCTATGTATCCTGACCTCACATCCTGTTTCACTCTACGTATCCTGACCTCACATCCTGTTTCACTCTACGTATCCTGACCTCACATCCTGTTTCACTCTACGTATCCTGACCTCACATCCTGTTTCACTCTATGTATCCTGACCTCACATCCTGTTTCACTCTACGTATCCTGACCTCACATCCTGTTTCACTCTATGTATCCTGACCTCACATCCTGTTTCACTCTACGTATCTTGACCTCACATCCTGTTTCACTCTACGTATCCGTCTGGACTTCCTGCCGCTCACTTGGATTTCAGTGGGCGGGAGTACTTGCCTTAACAGACAACTCCTTCAGCCAATCAGCGTCGCCAAATCCAATCCAGTGAGAAGCTGAGAAACTCTGCTGTTCTTGTTTAATTTTTGTTATTGAGTCTATTTCTGCAGTAATATTAACGTTACCGCTGGTTGCTTTGGGAGACGCCATTACTGTTTTGCCAGCGGCATCCCTGATGCGCCGGTTATGTTGTCAACTACGACGCTGTCCCTGATTGGACCGGTTACATTCTAATTTCTGGAAATCGCCGGGGGCGGGTGGAAGTTCAGATTGATCCATAGAGCAAAACAGAATGTGAGTTTATGTCATCAGGATGGTTGACAGGCTACCATTCCATTGCGAGTTGCAACTTTCCAACAACTCTTGAATGCAGCATTACTTCAGCTCCTTGCAGGCATCAAGGACGATGTAACCAAAAGGTCACAGGTTCAATCCCTGCAAGAGCCAATAAGTGTCCATCAAGACATTTTGTCCAACGTTCCTCATGGAAGACAAAGCAAGACTGCTAAATTACTTCCCTGTGTAATTGGACATTGTTCCTGTGAATGATGACATGACATATCATTACTTTATGTTTTGATTCTGTCTGCCTGACAAATGAAACTGCAGTGTGGATCTGTTCCAATGCATTTCTACCATACGCTGACTGTGTATTCACAACACAGATGGATGGATGATGTTGTCTGGTGTGTTTGATCGGCCGCCATGTGGCTTTTGATCATGTTGATATGGAAAAGGGAAACATGAGAGCGGTGTATGATACTCACAAAACCAATGTGTTAAAGCAAAGACGATGGGATATCAAAGCAAGACACCCCAATTTCCATGTCATTCCCTGTATCTGTGCCACGGAGATATCGCCACTGCCACGCCCACTTAGGAGACTTGTCAGCCAATGAAGTTGCATACCATTGACAGACAGCCAATCAGCAGCTGATGACCATGCCCATTTAGGAGATCCGAAGAGTACAATGTCTTATTATTGGTGAAGCCTGCAGTGGAGTGTCTCTCTCTGCTCTCTGGTTAAAGTCAGAAAAGTCTCAAAAAGTCTGGGAAACTTTTTTTTTTTTAGGCCTGGAAATGTTAGAATAAGAATAATGTTTTTGCAACTTGTAATCAGAGATGGTCAGTATTTTAAATGCATGTATTTAAAATAGGTATTTCAAATACATTTGTGTATTTTGTAATTTGTATTTAGCTGGACAGAGAAAAATAAGATGTAATTTGTATCAAAATACTTTCAGACCTTCTATTTTGTGTATTTTAACACGTTCACTGCCGTTGACGAGAAATCTCGTCTTACTGTTTTTTCAGTGGTTTCCACTAGCTGGCACCCTTGGGCAATATGTGAATGTGGATCCGACCTCTCCCGCTGCTCCGGAAGTACTCTAACAAAGATTTGTATATAAGGAAGGCGGGATCCTTTCTTCCGGGTGGGTTTTGTAGGTTGGTTGAGTCATAGCGAGAGAAAGCATTACATAGCGATTTATACAGATACAGATACAGATATTTAGCAATTTATAGTCAGATTTAGAGCGAGTTGGTTAGCGTAGTTGATTTAGTTTGTAGTTGTTAGTACAGTATAGTGTTTAGTATAGTCTTTATAGTAGATCTTTAGTTTAGATAGTTAGTTAGCGCGTAGTTACTGTAGTTAGCTTAGCTCATTTAGCATTAGCGTTAGCGTCAGTTCATTTTAGTATTTAGCATTAGCGTTAGCGTCAGTTCATTTTAGTATTTAGCGTTAGTTCAGTTTGATCGAGTTGGTAGCCGGTAGATTAGCCTTATTTCAGTTCAGTTTGATCTAGTCGTAGCAGTAGTTGTTTTATTTCAGTTTAGTTGGGAGTGGGTGGCGTGTTTGTGCCATGCCGGCCAAACGCAAGCGGTCTTCGGCGGCCAAACACAAGCGATCGGCGGATCAGAGATCATTGCTCGATTTCTTTTCCGTCCGAAATGAGCTTGTGCCGGAGACCGATTCCGAGATCTCGGATGATGAACGGGGTGAGCCCATGCATGTCGCGGCTGCGGCTGCTGGGCTGACTGAGTCCGAGTCGAGTGACCTCACGTCTTCCCCAGACGCGGAGGATTCTGGAGAAGAATGGGCCCCGTCCAGGAGCGAAGCTCCACAGAGCAGTGGTACGACGATGTTTGAGATGACTTGTGTAACTTGTGTAAATGTAATTACTATGACTGTACAAAAGCCAGCAGTCAGTCAATTCATTTTACTGAATTTCAGACTCTGAAGATGAGCCTGTAGCCAGCTGTAGCGGTACAGCATCTGGTGCCACAGCCTCTGGTGCCAGGAAAATGGGTAAGATCACACTTCAGAATCAGGTTTATTTTCACATCACAGGTTCCAGCCAGAATTCCAGAAATTCTAGAACTCCAGAATTCAGTACCACACATATAAAAAACACTATTTTATGGTAATTATGTATTTCTATAATTTGCAGATTGTGGCAGTGGAGCTGGAAGTGGGAAACGTCCTCAGCCTCCAGGTACTCCTGAGTGGTGTGACATTGACTGGGAGCCAACCCACATCCCCTTCACAGCAGAACCGGGTCCTCATAGTGGTGGTGCTGCTCAACCAGTGGACTTCTTCCAGCTCTTCCTGAACGATGAGCTGCCCCAGGACATTGTAGAACAAACTAACCTCTATGCCCAGCAGTGCATCAGTAAGGTCAGTGAGGTTCTGCCACATTCAAGGCTTGGGAAGTGGAAGGACACTACAGTGGCAGAAATCAAGAGCTTCTTGGGACTATACTTCCTCACTGGGATCGTCAAGAAGCCTGAACTGTCCATGTACTGGTCCACAAATGAAATGATTGCTACCCCCCACTTCAGCAGAACCATGTCTCGCAACTGTTTTCAGCTCCTAACACGATTCCTCCATTTCAGTAACAATGATGATGTTGATGATGCAGACAGGTTGTTCAAGGTCCGGCCAGTTTTGAACGACCTGTTAGAAAAGTTCAGAGCCATGTTCACACCAAGTGAAAACATCAGTATTGATGAGGGGATGCTCCTGTGGCGTGGGCGGTTGGCATTCAAAGTGTACAACCCACAGAAACCCATAAAGTATGGGATAAAGTCTTACATCCTCTGTGACTCCCAGACAGGTTACTGCTACAGTATGAAGCCGTACTGTGGTGAGCGGTCCTCCCTAGGCGAGACGGTGGAGTTCCTCCTCGGGGACTTGGCAGGGCAGGGTTACCGCTTATACATGGACAACTACTATAACTCTGTTTCAATGTGTGCACAGCTGCTGAAGTGTCAGACCCATGTCTGTGGCGGTAGGAGGAACAGGGGCGAGCCACCTGCTACCATGGTTACCAACCACACCGTGAAGCTGGGGGAAACGGTCATGCGCCACAATGGTAGCACCATGGTTCTGGCCTGGCGCGACAAACGAATTGTGAAAATGGTTTCCACTATGCACGACGACACGATGGAGACAGTGCAGGTCAGGCAGAAAGGCAGCAGAGAGAGGGTCCCACACGCAAAACCCAAGTGCGTTGTAGACTACAACAAGTACATGAATGGGGTCGACAGATTGGACCAGAACATCGCGTACTATCCCTTTGCCAGGAAGACATCCAGGTGGCCGTTCAAATTTGTCATGTACATGTTTCAGATGTCTTTTTATAACGCCTTTGTTCTGTACAAAGCTAAACACCCTCAGAGAAAGTGTAAAACTTTGATGGATTTCATCCTGAGTGTTGTCTGTGCATGGACCAGACCTGTGGTGGGGGAGGAGGTGGGGGCTGGCGGGGAGGAGGTGGGGGGTGGCGGGGAGGAGGTGGGGGCTGGCGGGGAGGAGGTGGGGGGTGGCGGGGAGGAGGTGGGGGCTGGCGGGGAGGAGGTGGGGGGTGGGGTGTGGGAGGAGGTGGGGGTGGCGGGGAGGAGGTGGGGGCGGGGGGCAGTGACCAACCTGCAACCATGCCCCGGGGACCATACCTGGACCCTCAAAGCAGGCTGGAGGTCAATCTAGCGGGCCATGTAATGGTCATCATACCAGCCACACCCAAAAAAGATGCCCCAACGAGGAGGTGTAGGGTTTGTGCAAGGAATGATGTTAGAAGAGAGACACGCTACGTTTGTGTCAAATGTGGGGTCGCATTACACAGGGCTGGCTGCTATGAGGTGTACCACTCGCAGAAGAACTATGCTCTGGGGCACTGGCGCTGAGTAGGCATGGGTCGTAAAAAAATAAAAACCTGCCAGGGAGGTTTTGTTTTTGATGCTCTTTGTTTGATTGTTTGCTAGCTAGCAGGAATACATAAAAAGTACCTGCCGATTTTCATGTAACTTTGTGGATGGGTGTAACATGGGCCAAGGAAGTACCCATTACATTTTGGAGCAGTTCTGGATTCGGTGTACGAGCCCAAACCGGTTCGATCACGAACCGAAAAAACCTATATAAAAAAAAAAACCTATAAAAAAAAAAAAGCAGAGTGACCTGTGGTCTGCTCTTGTTTTGTATTTATTTTGACATTTATTAGTGGCCGGGCCAGCGAAGCGGCCAGGCCACTTCTTGTATTTGCCATTATTATTAGGGGTCCAAGCACGAAGTGCGTGGATCCCTATTGTATCTGTTCCGTTTATTAGGGGTCCAAGCACGAAGTGCGTGGATCCCTATTGTATCTGTTCCGTTTATTATTAGGGGTCCAAGCACGAAGTGCGTGGATCCCTATTGTATCTGTTCCGTTTATTATTATTATTCTTATTCTCCGCTAAAACAGTATGCACGGCAAAAACCGTAAGGGGTACAGTAGCCAGACTTTGCACATAGGTTGGAAATGTGCCCCACTACTCAGAGACAAAAAATTAGTCATATTGGCCAGATGGTGGCGCTATAACAGACCATTTCGCGTTATGGTCCATATCTTCTGAACCGTGAGGCGTAGAATCAAAATTCCACTTCGGCTGTATTCCCTGGATCAATACGCATCTATCCATATAGGCCACGCCCATTTGCGTGTGCCTAGATTTCCCGCCATCTTGGACTTTCTCAAAAAAAAAAAAAACGAACTCGTCCTAGGCCATTTGCCCAAATGAGCCCACACTTTTTGTGTGTCATCTCTGGACTTCCCTGATTTAAAATCTTAGAAAGAATTTGGATACGTGAAACCGTCTTGAAATGATAAATGTTTAAACTTTTGTGTATTTACTTTTGTTCTTTTCCTGCCCTAAAAGTGTGTGGATCTCAGAAACCATACACCCCCCATCACCCAAACTTTCCACACAGGTTCACGACATCACCCACTACTCAGAGTAAAAAAATTACACCAATCCACCAGATGGTGGTGCTATAACAGCCAATTTCATGTTTGTCGGTCCATAACTTCTGAACTGCGAGCTGTAGAATCAAAATTCCACATCTACTGGTTTCCCTGGAGCATCATGTATCTAACCCACTAGGCCACGCCCATTTCTGTGTGGTAGATTTTCCGCCATTTTGAATTTGATCAAAAACCTACTTTTGCGAGCTCCTCCTAGACCGTTTGGCCAAATCACACAAAACTTTTTCTGGGTCATCTATGGGCTACCCCGACCTAAGGTTAGTAAAGGATTTTGGATACGTGAAACCGTTTTGAAATGATAAATCTCTAAACTTTTAATGAAACACACGCCAACACTAAATTGCCCACAACTCATTAACCGGTCAATTACAACTACTACTGCTACTTCTGCTACCACTCCCACTACTACCAACACTACTACTACTACTATTACTACTTCTGCTACTATTACTACTACTACTACTAATACTACTACTACTACTACTACTACTACTGGAAGTTGGAATGTAGCATTTTGGGTGGGGTTAATGTGTTTTGGGGTTCTGCATCTGCTGTAGCATAATACATAGTTGGTTTAGATGTCACACAGTAATGCCCGATCCACAAAGACTTGACACCCACGTTTGAATAAAAACAAGTTTATGCCATAATAAGGTTATATCCGTGCCTTGTCATTGCTGTGGAAGGATGGTGTAGGGGTAAAGTAGCAGACACCAAAGCTGGAGGTCCTGGGTTCAAACCACGGCCAGGTAACTGTTTTATTTTTTGAAAATGTAGAATAAAGGTTAATCTGGATATAATTATGTATAACGCTGCTGAATACACACTGTGTACATAGCAGAATAACTGAATATGCCTATTTATGGTAACGTCATATTTCGACGTCCTCTTGACATTCCTGTGTAGATGTCTAAATGATCCCCAAATCGGCTGTGATTTGGCCTAGTCCTGGACGTCACTGAAAGATGATATCAGAACATCATCATGATGTAATTGTGTTTGCTGGGAGCCTTCTTTCAGATATATGAAAGGAAAAACATTCCAATACATTATTGTGTCTTCAGATGTGAAAGGTCCAAAAAGAGAATTAAATCTGAATTATCCTTGTCACTCATGTGTCCAGCTCAGTGGCCTTGTGGTCTGAATGTCCGCCCTGAGACTGGGAGGTCGTGAGTTCGATCCCCGGCCGAGTCATAGCAAAGACTATAAAAATGAGACCCATTTGCCTCCCTGCTTGGCACTCAGCATCAAAGGGTTGGAATTGGGGGGTTAGATCACCATATGATTCCCGAGCGCGGTGCTCACCGCTCCCCCAGGGGATGGGTCAAATGCGGAGAACAAATTTCACACATTGTGTGACAATCAGTAGGACTTTACCTTTACTTTACTTCCATTGTAACAGCACAACCCACACCAATTAGTTCAAACATCTCCATTCAGGGCAGACTTTTAATGTAAAGTGGTGGATTATGTGTGTAATACAGACATGTCCTTAATGGTAAATGGACTGCATGACAAGCTGCAATGCAGGGTGCTGGCTATAGTCATCAAAAGCACACACACACACACACACACACACGCACACGCGCACACACACACACACACACACGCGCACACACACACACACGTACACACACGCACACACATATACACCACACCTGCACCTAATTCTGGACTGATCACCACACACCTGCACTTAAGACGCTAATCAGCCTCTACACTCAGTGTGTGTCCGTTACTGCAGTAGAGGCTGTGTTGGTGTTTCGGTCCTTTGGTGTTTATCCTCCCTTCAGATGCATTATTAAGTAAGTTGTAGTTTTGTTAGCCATTGTTGAATTGCCATTCCAAGCCATCCTGATCTTAAAGGTGAATTGCATATGTTTTTCTCTTTAGCCATGGTTAAAATATATTGTTTATTGTTTGTTTGATTGTTATATTGTTTTTTATTGCTAAACATACTACTTCCTATGACTATTTTGTCTGTTTGCACACGCACACGCACACGCGCACACACACACGCACACGCACACGCACACGCACACTAAAATGGCCACCACTGGTGTACTTCATCTCCCAGAGTGCTTCACTCACTCACTTGTGGATTGTGCCACGTGGGTGGGGAGATGGGTGGAGCTATGGCTATAAAAGAAGTGCAAAACTTGCCCCAAACCCCAGTCTGCTGCTACAGAGGTGCTGTGAGCCAGTCCAACTCATGCTGACCTTAAAGGTGAATTGCATATGTTTTTTTCTTTAGCATGGTTAAAATATATTGTTTATTGTTGCTTTAATTGATTGTTACATTGTTTGTTTATTGCTAGTTTGATGTAATTTGGATTGCTTGTTAACATTGTGTATTTGGGTAAATAATTCTGTTTGTGTTCTTATCCACAGACAACATGCTGATTGCCTCACTGTCACTTTTGATGTTGGGAAAATAAAATCACCCTGCACCTTGTCCTGCTGTGTGCCTGCCATCTTTCCTTGTGGTTTTATCTGGGTCCAGTGCTGAGGAGTCACATTGCCCTCACCTGTTCATAGGTGTGACACTCATTAACCGCTCATCCTGGCTGATATTTTACCACATGTTGAGCAGAGTTGCTTTAACTTAAGAACACATAATTTGATAATTGTAAACTCAGTTCACCAATGTTTACACTGCAAAATGTATCACCAATGTATTTTACATGAAACAGAAGTTGGCGGGCTTGTAATCCTGCAGTGTGACTGACATCACTCTGAGCCAATCAGAGTTGGGCTGTGGTCAGGCTCTGTACCAGGTGCACTGAATCACTGATGAATGGAGATGGTGCAAGACAGTTGGCAGTATAGAGGGAACGTTTTTTAACATCCAATTCAACTTATCTTTGAAACCTGCTGAATGAAACCTCCAAAAGCCAAATCCGTGAGTTTAAAGGGAGGTTTACACAATCTGAAATATATTTTCAATGTTATGTAAAGGGAGGTATGAAGGTAATTTGAAGTGACGGCAATGTGTTGTGATTTGAAATGTATTCCTATCTTGTGTTTTAATTAAAGCCAACTGAGATGTTAGTTTTGGCCTTAAAGGGACACTCCACCGAAAACGGAAACAATGCTTATTTATTTTGCACATCTCGCACATCCGAAAACAGTTTAGCAGGCATTCATTTAGTTTGACACTTATTGAGTTGATTTGTGAAAGGTATAGTTTGGTTTATTTGAAGTGGGGTACTATGCGGTACTTGCATGCAGTCGGTGTACTGGGTAAAGCACTCTGGACGCATCACACACAGAGATAGAACTGTACTCTAACCACAACAGGCACAGAGCTGTCTGCTGAGTGAAGTTGACCATGAGCAAAAACATACAAATAAACAAATAGATAGAATGCTTCCATACTGCTCACCTGGTGTAATCAAACTCTCCACAAGCCCTGAGATGCCAAGTTGACTTGAAAATGTCACTTACACCCTGATTCTAGCTTAAATGTTCACTGTAGCAAGGTTGTACCTTAGTTGGTGTAATTCAGCCGCTAGCTCCAGTGCACATTGCCACAGACATATACACCTATACACACACACACACGCCACACACACACACACACATACACACACACACACACACACACACACACACACACACACACACACACATATACACATACACACACACACACACACACACATACACACACACACACACACACACACATATACTCACACATATACACACACATATATACACACACACATATACACACTTACACAGATATACACTAACACTACTATTACTACTGCTACTACTGCTTGAACCCGGTCAGGTCACCAAATCTCAACCAAACTTTGTGCACTTGTGCACATACCAACTCTGATTAAATGTGCAATTCAGTGTCTATATTATCTGACATACACCCCCCAAGTCACCGGAAGCTTGGACCCCGCATCGCCGCTTGCGGCTATATATTTTTTTTTTTTTTTTTTATTCTCCGCTAAAACAGTATGCACGGCAACAACCGTAAGGGGTACAGTAGCCAGACTTTGCACATAGGTTGGAAATGTGCCCCACTACTCAGAGACAAAAAATTAGCCATATTGACCAGATGGTGGCGCTATAACAGACCATTTCACTTATTGGACCATAACTGCTGAACCGTGAGGCGTAGAATCAAAATTCCACATCTGCTGGATTCCCTGGATCAATACGCATCTATCCATATAGACCACGCCCATTTAAGTCTGCTAGATTTTCCGCCATCTTGGACTTTCTCAAAAAAAAAAAAAACGAACTCGTCCTAGGCCATTTGCCCGAATGAGCCCAAACATTTTGTGTGTCATCTCTGGACTTCCCTGATTAAAAATCTTAGAAAGAATTTGGATACGTGAAACCGTCTTGAAATGATAAATGTTTAAACTTTTGTGTATTTACTTTTGTTCTTTTCCTGCCCTAAAAGTGTGTGGATCTCAGAAACCATACACCCCCCATCACCCAAACTTTCCACACAGGTTCACGACATCACCCACTACTCAGAGTAAAAAAATTACACCAATCCACCAGATGGTGGCGCTATAACAGCCAACCACCACTACTACTGCCGCTGCTGCTACTACTACTACTACTATTCTTAGTACTTCTGCTGCTACTATTGCTACCACTCCCACTACTACCAACACTACTACTACTACTATTACTACTACTGCTACTACTACTACTACTAGTACTGCTTGGAAACCGTCAGGTCACCGGATCTACACACACACACACACACACACACACACACACACACGCGCGCACACACACACACACGCGCACACACACACACACGTACACACACGCACACACATATACACCACACCTGCACCTAATTCTGGACTGATCACCACACACCTGCACTTAAGATGCTAATCAGCCTCTACACTCAGTGTGTGTCCGTTACTGCAGTAGAGGCTGTGTTGGTGTTTCAGTTGGTGTTTATCCTCCCTTCAGATGCATTATTAAGTAAGTTGTAGTTTTGTTAGCCATTGTTGAATTGCCATTCCAAGCCATCCTGATCTTAAAGGTGAATTGCATATGTTTTTCTCTTTAGCCATGGTTAAAATATATTGTTTATTGTTTGTTTGATTGTTATATTGTTTTTTATTGCTAAACATACTACTTCCTATGACTATTTTGTCTGTTTGCACACGCACACGCACACGCACACACGCACACACACGCGCACACGCACACGCACACGCACACTAAAATGGCCACCACTGGTGTACTTCATCTCCCAGAGTGCTTCACTCACTCACTTGTGGATTGTGCCATGTGGGTGGGGAGATGGGTGGAGCTATGGCTATAAAATAAGTGCAAAACTTGCCCCAAACCCCAGTCTGCTGCTACAGAGGTGCTGTGAGCCAGTCCAACTCATGCTGACCTTAAAGGTGAATTGCATATGTTTTTTTCTTTAGCATGGTTAAAATATATTGTTTATTGTTGCTTTAATTGATTGTTACATTGTTTGTTTATTGCTAATTTGATGTCATTTGGATTGCTTGTTAACATTGTGTATTTGGGTAAATAATTCTGTTTGTGTTCTTATCCACAGACAACATGCTGATTGCCTCACTGTCACTTTTGATGTTGGGAAAATAAAATCACCCTGCACCTTGTCCTGCTGTGTGCCTGCCATCTTTCCTTGTGGTTTTATCTGGGTCCAGTGCTGAGGGGTCACATTGCCCTCACCTGTTCATAGGTGTGACACGCATTAACCGCTCATCCTGGCTGATATTTTACCACATGTTGAGCAGAGTTGCTTTAACTTAAGAACACATAATTTGATAATTGTAAACCCAGTTCACCAATGTTTACACTGCAAAATGTATCACCAATGTATTTTACATGAAACAGAAGTTGGCGGGCTTGTAATCCTGCAGTGTGACTGACATCAATCTGAGCCAATCAGAGTTGGGCTGTGGTCAGGCTCTGTACCAGGTGCACTGAATCACTGATGAATGGAGATGGTGCAAGACAGTTGGCAGTATAGAGGGAACGTTTTTTAACATCCAATTCAACTTATCTTTGAAACCTGCTGAATGAAACCTCCAAAAGCCAAATCCGTGAGTTTAAAGGGAGGTTTACACAATCTGAAATATATTTTCAATGTTATGTAAAGGGAGGTATGAAGGTAATTTGAAGTGACGGCAATGTGTTGTGATTTGAAATGTATTCCTATCTTGTGTTTTAATTAAAGCCAACTGAGATGTTAGTTTTGGCCTTAAAGGGACACTCCACCGGAAACAATGCTTATTTATTTTGCACATCTCGCACATCCGAAAACAGTTTAGCAGGCATTCATTTAGTTGGACACTTATTGAGTTGATTTGTGAAAGGTATAGTTTGGTTTATTTGAAGTGGGGTACTATGCGGTACTTGCATGCAGTCGGTGTACTGGGTAAAGCACTCTGGACGCATCACACACAGAGATAGAACTGTACTCTAACCACAACAGGCACAGAGCTGTCTGCTGAGTGAAGTTGACCATGAGCAAAAACATAGAAAAAACAAATACATAGAATGCTTCCATACTGCTCAGCTGGTGTAATCAAACTCTCCACAAGCCCTGAGATGCCAAGTTGACTTGAAAATGTCATTTACACCCTGATTCTAGCTTAAATGTTCACTGTAGCAAGGTTGTACCTTAGTTGGTGTAATTCAGCCGCTAGCTCCAGTGCACATTGCCACACACATATACACCTATATACACACACACACACACACATATACTCACACATATACACACACATATATACACACACACATATACACGCTTACACACATATACACTAACACTACTATTACTACTGCTACTACTGCTTGAACCCGGTCAGGTCACCAAATCTCAACCAAACTTTGTGCACTTGTGCACATACCAACTCTGATTAAATGTGCAATTCAGTGTCTATATTATCTGACATACACCCCCCAAGTCACCGGAAGCTTGGACCCCGCATCGCCGCTTGCGGCTATATTTAGGGGTCCAAGCACGAAGTGCGTGGATCCCTATTGTATCTGTTCCGTTTATTATTATTTTTCATATTCTCCGCTAAAACAGTATGCACGGCAAAAACTGTAAGGGCTACAGTAGCCAGACTTTGCACATAGGTTGGAAATGTGCCCCACTACTCAGAGACAAAAAATTAGCCATATTGACCAGATGGTGGCGCTATAACAGACCATTTCACGTATTGGACCATAACTGCTGAACCGTGAGGCGTAGAATCAAAATTCCACATCTGCTGGATTCCCTGGATCAATACGCATCTATCCATATAGACCACGCCCATTTAAGTCTGCTAGATTTTCCGCCATCTTGGACTTTCTCAAAAAAAAAAAAAACGAACTCGTCCTAGGCCATCTGCCCGAATGAGCGCAAACTTTTTGTGTGTCATCTCTGGACTTCCCTGATTAAAAATCTTAGAAAGAATTTGGATACGTGAAACCGTCTTGAAATGATAAATGTTTAAACTTTTGTGTATTTACTTTTGTTCTTTTCCTGCCCTAAAAGTGTGTGGATCTCAGAAACCATACACCCCCCATCACCCAAACTTTCCACACAGGTTCACGACATCACCCACTACTCAGAGTAAAAAAATTACACCAATCCACCAGATGGTGGCGCTATAACAGCCAACCACCACTACTACTGCCGCTGCTGCTACTACTACTACTACTATTCTTAGTACTTCTGCTGCTACTATTGCTACCACTCCCACTACTACCAACACTACTACTACTACTATTACTACTACTGCTACTACTACTACTACTAGTACTGCTTGGAAACCGTCAGGTCACCGGATCTACACACACACACACACACACACACACACACACACACGCACACGCGCACACACACACACACACGCACACACACACACACGTACACACACGCACACACATATACACCACACCTGCACCTAATTCTGGACTGATCACCACACACCTGCACTTAAGACGCTAATCAGCCTCTACACTCAGTGTGTGTCCGTTACTGCAGTAGAGGCTGTGTTGGTGTTTCAGTTGGTGTTTATCCTCCCTTCAGATGCATTATTAAGTAAGTTGTAGTTTTGTTAGCCATTGTTGAATTGCCATTCCAAGCCATCCTGATCTTAAAGGTGAATTGCATATGTTTTTCTCTTTAGCCATGGTTAAAATATATTGTTTATTGTTTGTTTGATTGTTATATTGTTTTTTATTGCTAAACATACTACTTCCTATGACTATTTTGTCTGTTTGCACACGCACACGCACACGCACACGCGCACACACACACGCACACGCACACTAAAATGGCCACCACTGGTGTACTTCATCTCCCAGAGTGCTTCACTCACTCACTTGTGGATTGTGCCATGTGGGTGGGGAGATGGGTGGAGCTATGGCTATAAAAGAAGTGCAAAACTTGCCCCAAACCCCAGTCTGCTGCTACAGAGGTGCTGTGAGCCAGTCCAACTCATGCTGACCTTAAAGGTGAATTGCATTTTTTTCTTTAGCATGGTTAAAATATATTGTTTATTGTTGCTTTAATTGATTGTTACATTGTTTGTTTATTGCTAATTTGATGTCATTTGGATTGCTTGTTAACATTGTGTATTTGGGTAAATAATTCTGTTTGTGTTCTTATCCACAGACAACATGCTGATTGCCTCACTGTCACTTTTGATGTTGGGAAAATAAAATCACCCTGCACCTTGTCCTGCTGTGTGCCTGCCATCTTTCCTTGTGGTTTTATCTGGGTCCAGTGCTGAGGGGTCACATTGCCCTCACCTGTTCATAGGTGTGACACGCATTAACCGCTCATCCTGGCTGATATTTTACCACATGTTGAGCAGAGTTGCTTTAACTTAAGAACACATAATTTGATAATTGTAAACCCAGTTCACCAATGTTTACACTGCAAAATGTATCACCAATGTATTTTACATGAAACAGAAGTTGGCGGGCTTGTAATCCTGCAGTGTGACTGACATCAATCTGAGCCAATCAGAGTTGGGCTGTGGTCAGGCTCTGTACCAGGTGCACTGAATCACTGATGAATGGAGATGGTGCAAGACAGTTGGCAGTATAGAGGGAACGTTTTTAACATCCAATTCAACTTATCTTTGAAACCTGCTGAATGAAACCTCCAAAAGCCAAATCCGTGAGTTTAAAGGGAGGTTTACACAATCTGAAATATATTTTCAATGTTATGTAAAGGGAGGTATGAAGGTAATTTGAAGTGACGGCAATGTGTTGTGATTTGAAATGTATTCCTATCTTGTGTTTTAATTAAAGCCAACTGAGATGTTAGTTTTGGCCTTAAAGGGACACTCCACCGGAAACAATGCTTATTTATTTTGCACATCTCGCACATCCGAAAACAGTTTAGCAGGCATTCATTTAGTTTGACACTTATTGAGTTGATTTGTGAAAGGTATAGTTTGGTTTATTTGAAGTGTGGTACTATGCGGTACTTGTAATGTCTAAACTTTTAATGCCACCTGCTGTGACACCCCCCCCCCCCCCCCCCCCATTCCCACACACACACACACACACACACACACACACACACACACACACACACATGTGTGAGCCACCTAATTGACTCAGGGCTTGGAGACTCGGACTCAAATTCCCATAATCCATCACTCCCTGGGTGGCTATTCATATGCAACCAGCACCATTCTGAATGAAGGACGCCACTTCGAAAAAGTAAGTCTACTATCTTTTTTTGCACCCTATGCCACAGTAGTGACATTAGATAAAACATACAATATCATGCAAAAACAAAATGCCACCTACTGAACCTTGGCCTTGAATCTTTGAATTTGAATTACATACTCCAGATTTTCTAAAGTCAACCTATATGCAAATAGTGTCATGTCAATGTGAAGTTATAAAAGCTAAACATACTACTTCCTATGACTAATTTGTCTGTTTATGCCATGCTCTTCCACAGATCAACATCACTTGCAAAGTAATCAAACTGGTAAAACCCACAACTGAAGCAACAACCTGAGCCGGCACCACCATGAATACAACAACCTTCCTCCTCATTGACGCAACTGGAACCATTGACCTAGCTGTGTGGGGGTACTGTAAACCTGACATTGACGACTGGTACCACCTGACCAACCTATCCATACATGCATACAAACCAATACATATCTGACAACCACCCCAACCACAACATCAACACCCACCACTGCACTTGAATCATACACAGAACCACCACCACCCACCACTCAAAGCATCTATGGTGAAGTCTCTTCTGCCACCGTCACAAACAAGTACTTCTGTTTTTGGCACCTATCACTACTGTAAACTTTGACTCA
>NC_139628.1:19294859-19404859 GCF_964638095.1 Poromitra crassiceps | reverse complement strand
TGAAACACTAGACTTGAGATGTTTTTTCAGATCATTGCTATAATGTACTTTTTGTTTTATATGTAGGTAAATGTATTTAGTACTTTAGCGGCTTTAGCTCAGGAGGTAGAGCGGGTTGGCCAATGATGCAAGGGTTGGCGGTTCAATCCCCGCTCCCTCCCAGCTGCTGTCGTTGTGTCCTTGGGCAAGACACTTAACCCTCCTTGCTCCCGATGGTGTGCCCTGCGTGGCAGCCTGCAGCCATCGGTGTATGAATGGGTGAATGTAGACTACCTACTGATTGTAAAGCGCTATATAAATGCAGGCCATTTACCATTTAGTACTAACAATTTTGTTTGTTTTACAGGCTGGAATTATATCATTTAATTATGCCAAATTTTGTATGCAATTATTAGAAACCATTGTGGTACAGGATTTTCTCCTATATCATGGAATATAAGTGTTAGATAGTCCATCTGGTATTTAATATTAAGACAATAAATGAACAGCGTAAGAGGAAATTAGTATTCTTTGGTTCCTTTTATGTCATTGACTATTGTGTTTATAGTTTGATAGATCAAAAATGAGTTTATTGTCACACTCCAGATCAGTAAGTGGCAGTATTGTACCCGAAAGCTAGCTGCCAACCAATAATCCAATCAAAGGAAGAAGGAGAAGACTTAGTGTCATGTGACTTCGTTAGAAGCACACTTGCTCATTATAAGCAGAGAGGTAAGCACCATGAAATGTTTGGCACAATAAATGATCATTTCCTTAAAGGAATCCTGTGTTCTATGCAATGTGTAACTTGTACTGCAATGTAGTCAACCAATGTTTTGAGCTGTGAAAAGGCTTGATGATAAACATAGTGCTATATAGGCAACTAGATGATGTAGGCTATAATTATCTTTGGTGTGGTTATTAGCTAAATGCTAATGCTGCTAGGTCAGCTGGTTGCAAAACATGGGGCAACACAATGCATGCAATGGAAGTAAACGGCATCAACCGCTGTCCTTTAACATACTACTACTCCTAATATCTAATGTATACCTACTGAAACATAAAATGGATTACTTCAATTAAGATGTTCTTGATTTTGTAAATGTCTACACATAATATAGTTACTTTTAATACTGGCATTATATGATATGATCTCACACAAATTGCAACATAAAATGGTAATCTTCCCATTCTCCTGGTCCTGTCTTGCACAGGCCTGGTGTTGTGGTCATTAGGTTGATTGGGTGCACCTGGATCTGGTGCACTCATTAAGCTTATAAGACCTTCAGAACTTGCAGTCTCTCTCCCTCCTCACCAATCTGTTAATTTGTGTAATACTTGTTATCTGTAGTTATGTTTCTTTAGGTTAGCTTTTTTATTATTACTTTTACTTTGGTGTATGACTCCCCTCATATGTTACAATCATAGACTACATAGGGAGGTACGGTGGTGCAGTGGTAAGCACTATCGCCTCACAGCTCGAAGGTTGTGGGTTCGATTCCCACCTGGGCCGATGTGAACACTGAAGGAATGCGTGCCCGTCCGCATGTCCTCGAGTGCCCACCACCTGGGTGGGGTTGGCAAAAGGGCCTTTCTGTGTGGAGTTTGCATGTTCTCCCCGTGCCTCCCGGGGGTCTCCTTCATATAGGAACCCCCTTCACAAAAACATGCAACATCCTGGTTGCTTATATGGTTCCTCCTCTGATCGTTAAGGGCGCCTGTTCAGAGGGAGGGGAACTGGTTGGAATAGCGTGAACCTCCCACGTGTTATGTCCTACTGGTGAAGCTTCCTCGGGCAGGTGAAAAGAAGCGGCTGACTTGACTGCCCATGTCTCGGAGGATGCATGGAATCAGTCTTGGCCCTCCCCAGATCGGCAGAGGATGGAGTAGCAACCAGGATTGAGTAATTCAAATGAGCACTAAACGGGGGATAAAAATGGGATAAAAAAATCGGGGAAAAAACATAAAAAAATAAATAATCATAGACTACATAAATATATGGAAGTAATAAAAAAGAAATGAGAGGAGTCATAGACCAAAGTAAAAGTCCAAACGTTTTTTTAATGCTATACTGTAATTCATAAGATTTCTGTTTTATTCTCTTGGGTGACACCTATGATGAGTGATAATTGCACATGAGTTCCAAACTATTATGACATTTATCGATTTGGCCATATTATCCACCTATAATGCAAGCAGAAACTGGAAAAAAGTTGTTAGTTATTTTTCCACACAAGAGTTGTGGGGAACCTACAGTAACCTACAGAGTGAGTCTATTGTGTTGGCTCTGCCTACCCTGTGTCACCAGACAGCAAGCATAAATGTGTACTGCAAATGTAAAGGTTTTCATCAATGTGCCATAGGCTCAATCATCATTGTGCTAAGTCAATATTAGATATAGTGACTTGACAAATATTTATTTAGATGGAAATATTTGAGATAACTAACTAAAACTATTAGATAACACAAACTATATTAAACAGATCAAAAAGTGCATCAGTGAGGAGGGAAAGTAATTGAATTGAAGTTCTGCTTTAAAGGTCCATTCAGCAATGTTTTTGTGTTAAGATAAGTGTTAAATGGCTCTATATTCTGACAGCAATCACTGAAATGGAATGTTTGGTCAGTGACTTGAAACCCCAACCCCCCACTGTCCTATCTCTCTCCTGTAGTCCTACATGCAGGGCAAACATATCTCCACAACCATAACTCGTAGAGACTCATAGATGGCAATGTTGGATTCAGGATGAAAAAAATAAGCATTGCAATCTAACCTTCCGTTTCCCAAACAATTTAAACTTTTCTCTGATTGGATAAAAATTGGTGCCAACCTTCCAATCAGTGAAAAGTTTACATTTTTTGTGAAACAGAAGGTCAGAGTGCAAGTGCATGTATTTTTTTCACCCTGAATAAAATATCCTCAAATTAAAGCTGGAAGTCTGCTGTTAAAGCACATCTTGATTGTTTCATTTATTTCAAGTCTATGAAGTTTGTGTGCAATGTCCAAATATATATGGACCAAATTGTCATATGTTTTTCAGATGCCCCGAAAGTCTGCAAAGTCTGAGGCAGCAAAGCGGAGATATGCTGCTCGGGCTGAGGTTGTGCCACCTCTAAAAAAGGCTCATACTGAAAAGTTAGCGACTCCTGAAAAGGAAGCGCAGCTTGATTTATCTGAGGTTGTGCCACCTCTAAAAAAGGCTCGTACTGAAAAGTTAGCGACTCCTGAAAAGGAAGCGCAGCTTGATTTGTCTGAGGTTGTGCCACCTCTAAAAAAGGCTCAATTACTAAAGCTAACGACTCCTGAAAAGGAAGCGAGGCAGCTAAAAGGACAGGAAGTGACTCCAGGAGTGGAGACATGGACGCCATTACTAAAGCTAACGACTCCTGAAAAGGAAGCGAGGCAGCTAAACAAAAAGCTGGAAGTGCCTCTAGGAGTGGAGGCATGGAAGGCTGCTAAAACCCCAGCTATTACCCCACTAAAAACGCAAGGCAAAAACGATGTAAAACGATGTAAAACCAAGCAAAAACGAAATATCAAACTTGCAAATAATGATGTCATTGATTCTGCTACTATTGATTGTCATTCAAAAATACATTGTATTTGTCAATATACTGATGACATTAATTGCCATGCTATTGATTCTGTTGCAGGTTGCTATCGTGATACAATTCGTTCCCAGACTGATAAAATCAGAAAGTCACAGTTCCATCGTGTCTCTGATTTCCCTTCTGATCTTGGAAGTGTTCCATGCAATTCCAAAACTGTTCCAGAAATCACAGTAAATGCTGATTTTCAATCAGGAAATGCCTTCCCAGTATCACGAGTAATCAAAGGCTCATTTGATCAAGGAGACAGACGATTTGGAGCAAATGCTGGTAAACAATGTGCAGTAAATGGTCTAACTGCAATCTTGAAAAGTGTGCTCACTGATGTGCTAACATGGTCAACAGCAACCTTGGATGATGTTCTGTGGAAAGGGAACCAGCTGTATACTGTCATGACACGACAGGGCACAATTAATGATCCTAGAGAAGATGGGTTTGTTGCTATAAGTGAATTGCCCAAGGAGCACACACTGTGGAATGTAAAAATGGCAATAGAATATGCTGACTCACTTCCTGGATTACTTTTTGTGGATGTGGCAGAACCTGACCTACAAGCTATTGTTTGTTCTTTAGATGAAGCAATGAAACAAACATTTGCTGTCAGTGATACATGTTTGCTGACTTTTGCAGAAGCTACCTGTGCAATCATCAAACGAGGACCATGGTATGCCTTGATGGATCCACATGCCCGAAACACAGATGGCGCTCTTGATGATGGAGGTACAAGTGTTGTGGTGTACCATGATACTCTTGACTCACTATATGAACATCTTCTTGTGCTTGCTCTTTCATTGCATGCTGTGGGATCACAATTTGAAATGACTGGTGTCAGAGCTGTTGTGAGTCATATGCACTCAAGTCCACAGAAGTTCAGATGTTCATCTACCAGAACAGACGATACAAATGAAGAGAATGTCTTGCAAGGTAAAAGTGCAACCAAAGCTGGAGTCACCAAGATAACAGATCCAACAACGTCAAAATCTAGTGCAGATGAAGTTATTGTAGTTGGTGAGTCACATGCCACGCCCTTTTCCTTTTATCCATTCACAATCCAGGACCAAAGACGACTTTGTGCAAAACTTAATATAAACTATACTGCTGATGATACTATCACCAGAAAGGAACCAATTCCTATCGGTGACCCTTGTGACACTGAGTTTATTGCAGCTGATGGTAACTGCTTTTTTAGAGCTCTATCATATGCAATCAGCAACGACCAAAGCAATCACAGGAAAGTCAGAGTTGCTGTGGTTAAACACCTCCAGGACAATTCATGTGACTATGTCCATACACTCAGGGATACTTTTAGTTCTGTGGAAACCTATCTGAAACAATCACGGATGAAATATGTTGGAAGTTGGGCAACTGAGGTTGAAATACAGGCAGCTGCAGATCTATTTGGAGTAAACATTTTTACATACAGCCAACAGAAGTGGTTGAAGTATAGCTCTACCAACCCAAATGCAAACAAGGGGAGATCAATATACCTGAAACATTGCAACAACTCGCACTATGAAGTGGTCTCCTGCATCAAATTGAGAGATTCTGAAGAGTGTGCTTTCATGTGTAGCAAATCAAACAAGGATAGCACATCTAAGGTGAAGTGTGTGTCAAGTCGCCGTGTAATTGAAAACAAATGTAAAAGATATCATGAGGATGAAGAGTACAGAACAAACAAGAAGCAATGCACTCAAGAAAGGTCAAAAGCTCAGGATGTCAAGCAAAGAGAAATATGCCCAAAATGAAGAGCACAGAGAAAAGGTCATAATGTCAAACAAAGAGAAATATGCCCAAAATGAAGAGTATCGACAAAAGCTCAGGATGTCAAGCAAAGAGAAATATGCCCAAAATGAAGAGCACAGAGAAAAGGTCATAATGTCAAACAAAGAGAAATATGCCCAAAATGAAGAGTATCGACAAAAGCTCAGGATGTCAAGCAAAGAGAAATATGCCCAAAATGAGGAGCACCAGTCTAATGTTCGTCAACTTAGCGTGAATAAGTACAAAACTGACAAAGTTTTTGCTGAAAACCTCAAACTGACAATTGCAGAAAGGCGTGCCAAGGAAAGAGAACAATTACAACAGATGGACGACGTATATAAACAATTCAAACAAAAGACACACATGGGTCCACAATATGTGTGTGCATCACACACACACAGTGATTACTGTTTCAACATCAAGTACTGAAATGCAAGAAAGAGCTCTATGCAGGAAAAGGAGAAATGGTCGCTTCTATGGCTAGGAAATGTATCACTGAAACATATCTTCACAAATGTAGTGACACTTGTCTTCCAAATTGTACTTTCAAAAGTGGTCCTACTGGGCATTTATGGCTATGTTACACGTGTCACCGGAAAATCCTTATTGGTACAATGCCAGCCGAAAGTGTTGCAAACAATTTGCATTTAGATTCCACCACAACTCAATAATTTGAACTCAATTGAACAGCACCTAATAGCAAAAAATATTCCATTCATGAAAATGCTGGCACTGCCGCGAGGTGGACAAAATGGTGTGCATGGACCAGTAATATGTGTCCCTTCAAATATCAGTGACATAACAAATGTCCTTCCAAGATCGGATAACGACGATATCATCATTCCTGTTAAGTTGAAGAGAAAGTTGTCTTACAAAGGCTTTTATGAATATCAGCATGTTCACGCAGAGAAAGTACGGATAGCGGTGATATATTTGAAAGACAATAACATATGGTATAAAGATGTGGAGTTCAATAATGAATGGGTAAATCCCTTAAGCAGAATCGAGGAAGAAATTGAGGAAGAAGCAGATGAACATAATGACAATGACAACTGTGAACCAATGTGTCCAGACCACAATCAAAGTACAACATCTGAAATTGAGGAAGAACCCATAGATGAAACACTCTTTGACAAACAGCAACATGGTATGTTCATGGACACATGTTTACAACCCATTGACATTGCACAAGAAGTTTTGGATCAGCACTTTGACCATATTATATCTGTGGCACCAGCAGAAGGAAATAGCCCTGTAAGATTATTAATGGATGAAACTAATGAAGCAAAATGTTTTCCCGTGCTTTTCCCAAGAGGACATGGAACCTTTCATGATCGCAGACCTGTGAAGTTGACATTATCACGATATTTGAATGTACGCATTCAAAATGCTGATGGAAGATTTGGAAAAAATGCAGTTTACATATTCTATGCACAATATTGGTCAGAGCTTTATCAGGTTGTATCAAACGTCTCAATAGCAATGAGAAAAGGTCATGAAACAGACAGGCCTGTAACAGCCGAAATGCTCATGAACCAAGACTCTCTTCAAAGGATTCTGAATTGTGATCAAGGCTACAAATTCATGAAACCTATAAGAGGTACACCTGCTTTTTGGCAAAGTGCACAAAAAGACTTATTTGCCATGGTGAGGCAATTGGGAATTCCAACATGGTTCTGTTCCTTCTCATCTGCTGATTTACGATGGCCAGAATTTCTGGAATGTATCCTGAGAGTAGAGGGATCCACAAAATCCATTGATGAGCTTGACTGGTCTGAGAGATGTGGCCTGTTACAAAGAAACTCTGTGATAGCAGCAAGAATGTTTGATCAACGATTCCATTGTTTCCTCAAAGACGTAATCATGTCCCCAGCACAGCCAATTGGTAAAATTGTGGATTATTTCTACAGAGTGGAGTTCCAGCAACGTGGATCACCTCATGTACACTGTCTATTCTGGGTGGAGAATGCACCTCAAATTGACGTAGACGATGATGATGCTGTTGTAGCATTTGTGGATAAATATGTGACATGTGAAATGCCGCCAGTTGATGACACAGAGATGCATGAAATTGTCTCAGCTGTACAACAACATAGCAAAAGACACTCAAAAACATGCAAAAAAGGAGGCACAACTTGCAGATTCAACTTTCCTAGACCACCGACCAACAATACATTTATTACAAGAAGCAAGAAAGAAGATGAGAAAGACAACAATGCAAATGAGCAATCAGAGGAACATACCTGTTCAGAAAACTCCCCAGATGATGTAGTAAATGAAGAAATGCGTAAAGCCCATGCAGCAAACATTGTAGCAAAGGTGAAAGAAGCAATTCTGGACCCTAAAGCCACCTTTAACTCTGCCGACGAATTGTTTGCCTCGATTGGCATTACGCAGGAAGGATTTGAAGCTGCATACAAAATGGTAACAAACAAAACCACTGTTGTTCTGAAAAGAAAGATTAGTGATGTTTGGGTCAATCAATATAACAGACATCTTATGCGCTGCTGGAATGGAAACTTGGACATCCAATATGTGTGCGATGCGTACTCCTGCATTGTTTACATCATCTCTTACATCTCAAAAGCAGAGAGAGAAATGGGACTATTGCTGCAACGTGCACAAACAGAGGCTGCAAATGACAACATGGATGCTAAACAGGCTTTGAAGAAACTTGGCTCTGTGTATTTGTATAACCGAGAAGTTTCTGCCCAAGAAAGTGTCTATCGTCTAACCAACATGAGGCTTAAGGAGGGATCTAGAAAAGTTGTGTTTATTCCAACTGGTGATCACACAGTGCGTATGAGCTTGCCACTCCATGTCTTGCAAAAGAAAAATGCTTGTGACACAGAAGAAGATCAATGTGATGACACAGGCAACAAAAATATATGGATGACCAGCATAACGGAAAGATATAAAGGTAGACCTAAAAGTACAGAGTTTTCCCAAATGTGTCTGGCTAGCTTTGCATCTGAATATAGAGTACTGTCCAAATCGGAAAGATCAGCACGCAATACCATTGCATTGAAGGATGACTTGGGATTTGTAAAGAAGAGAACACGTACTGATGGTGCTGTTGTACGGTATGCTCGGTTTTCAGCTACCAAAACTCCGGAAAAGTATTTCGAGAGCATTTTACAGCTTTTTCTACCCCATTACACTAATGAGGAATTGAAACCATCAACATTTGCTACCTTTGAAAGCTTCTACTGTACAGGCTTTGTAAAGACCACTGATGGCATTGAGGCTGTAAAATGTGTTGTTGACACAAACAGAAACCTGTTTGAAAATGAGGCAGACAAAATTGAAGAAGCTCAAAAAGATGTCGAAATGAATGGTCCTATGGAAGATGCATGGGCAGAAATGTGTCCTGAATCTGAATTGGAAAGACTGGAAGATCGCAAAAACAAAGAAAAAGAAACATTGGATACTGAAAAAATTGGTGAAGACATTCCAGATTTACAGCCCAAACAAGACCCTGCCTATACAATTGAACTCAATGACCACAGAATGCCAAGGCCAGAGGCACTGAAGCTACTTTCCTCGTTGAATGAGAAGCAATCCAGCATTTTCTATCAAATCCGTCAATGGTGTCTACAAAAGGTTCAAGGGAAAAATCCTGATCCATTTCATGTGTTCATCTCAGGAGGTGCTGGCACAGGGAAATCACATTTGATCAAAGCCATACATTATGAAACATGCCGTATTTTGTCACAATTGTCTGACAACCCAGATGAAACACACGTGCTACTGACAGCTCCAACTGGTGTTGCAGCCTACAATATCAACGGAGAAACAATACATCGCAGTTTTTCAATTCCAATCGACGCATCTCAACAATATAATCCTCTGGGCCAAGACAAAATCAACACTTTGAGAGCAAAGCTGGGAAACCTCCAAATTTTGATCATTGATGAAATTTCCATGTTGGATCATAAGCTTATGAGGTATGTGAATGGCAGAATGAGACAGATAAAGCAGACCGGCGATTATTCTCCTTTTGGAAACGTCTGTGTTATTGCCGTTGGCGATTTCTATCAATTGCCCCCTGTGAAAGGAAAAGCCCTCTATACAGAGCCAAAGGATTTTATAAATTTATGGGGAGATAACTTTGCTCTTGCTGAACTTACAGATGTTGTGCGACAAAAAGACACAAAGTTTGCTCAATTACTGAATCGCTTAAGGAAACACCCTAAGAATGAAGACCTTGAGAAGTCAGACCTGTGCATGCTACAGAAATGTGAAACAGGTGAAGGAGAAGAAAGTGATGCTTTACACATTTATGCCACAAATGCACAGGTCGATGACCACAATTTCAACATGTTAACGAAAACCTGTTCTGACACTATTAGCATTAATGCACAAGATTACGAAAAGATTGCCAAAGGTGGAACACTACAGAAACAAAATGGATCTATCAAGGTTCATCAAACCTGTCTACCAAAAACACTCTGTCTTGGAGAAGGTGCACGTGTCATGCTTCTGAAAAACGTTGATACATCTGACGGACTAGTTAATGGGGCATGTGGCACTGTTTCTAAAGTGTATTTTGGAGATGATAAAACATTCCCCTCAATGATCTATGTCACTTTTGATGATGAGAAAGTTGGACGAGCTGCACGATGTAAGAAACCATGTCCACAACTTGGATTTGAACAAGCAACTCCAATTGGGCCTGATGAAGACAGAATGATTTACACCACTGCTGTACGCCGTCAGTTTCCATTGAGATTAGCGTGGGCTTGCACTGTTCATAAAGTCCAAGGTTTAACAGTGGAAAAAGCAGTAGTTTCTCTACAAAGGATCTTTACTGCAGGACAAGCATATGTAGCTTTGAGTCGGGTGACATCTCTAGAGGGACTAATAATTGAAGACTTTGACCCAAAATCTATATATTCCAACAATAAAATTGAAAAATCACTCCAGGAAATGCCTGCATTCATTAAACCATCAACACAAGTACCACTGCCATCATGCAAGATACTTTTGCACAATATACAAGGACTATCATCCCATGTTCAATGCATAAGACAAGATGCAAGATACATGGAGGCAGACATGATCTGTGTTACAGAAACGTGGCTTGCACCAAATAATTGCAATGATGACACACATGTCAATGGATTTGTCTTCCATAGTAAACCACGGCATCTTGCATATGACACAAATGGAGAAATGTTTGCAGAATTGCAAGAACAACAACATGGTGGCGTTGGCGCCTATTGCAAAGAAAACATGCAATGTCATGTTACAGATGTGCCCTGCATAAATATTGAATGTCTCCTATTGGACATCCCACAACTGGAAACACAAGTTGCAGTGATTTACAGACCATCATCATATCAGCTTTCAACATTCCGCAGCAAGCTTAATGATCTGATTACCCATATGAACATGAAAACAGGAGGCAAAATCATCTTGGGAGATTTCAATGAAAACCTGATGGTAGCAAGTTCAATTAAAACACAAATGGAACAACATGGGTTCACTCAAGTTGTAAATGAGCCTACCACTGAGAAGGGGACTTTGATCGACCACATCTACATCAAAGACATTGACAACAAAAACATATGTGTAAGTATAATGCCCACATATTTCAGCTATCACGAATGTGTTGTACTTAATTGGTATTTTTAATCTTGACACTTGGTCTTATCTGTATGTATTTTTACATTTTTGTATTGCATTTCAAAGGCATCCAGAACCAAACAAGGAACCTTCATAAAATTGTAAAAACTTTGAAATTATTATTAAATTAATTAAATTAAAATTGATCTTGAAAAAAAATACAATTGTTACTCCATGTTGACCACTTTACTGTAGTACTGCTGTAGTACTGCCACAGCTAGGGTTGCCAACCGTCCCAACCCTTTGATGCACAACATATGCACATATGTTCAGGTCCTACCTGGCAGATGTTGATTTTATGATTTTATTGTTTTATTAATTTACTGTTTTATCATTTTTTTTTACTGATTTTAGTGCTGTTTCTTTTGTTTTTACATATCTATTTTATTGTTTTAATGTTGCCTATGTTTTTTCTATTTTTATTCCTTTTTAGTTATTCTACATATTTTTATCTATTTTATTATGCTGCTTATTTCTGCTCTGTACAGCACTTTGTGCCCCTGTGGCTGTTAAGGCGCTTTATAAAATTAAAATTAAGCCCATTTTACAAGCACAGCACTGAAGCAGTAATCCATGCTTTTGTCACTACTCGGCTGGATTACTGCAATGCACTTTATATGGGAGTGAGTGGATCCTCTGTTGCTCGCCACCAGCTGGTTCAGAACGCCGCTGCGCGTCTTTTAACTAGCACTCGTAAGCATGAGTACATTTCACCGATTTTATCCTTACTCCACTGGCTCCCCGTGCATTTTAGGATTAATTTTTAAAATTATTTTATTTGCTTTTAAAGTCCTTAACAACCTTGCCCCACCCTACCTCTCTGAGCTGTTGCACTTCTATGCACCTTCCCGCTCTCTCAGGTCAGCTGACCAGCTGCTCCTAACTGTGCCTAAAACTAGGCGTAAGCTCAGGGGGGACCGTGCTTTCGCCCCTAAACTGTGGAATGAGCTGCCGCTGCAGATTAGGCAGGCCTCATCACTGTCGCACTTTAAAAGCCTCCTGAAAACACACCTTTTCTCCCTGACTTTCGACACCATGTAGGATGTTGCTTTTATTGTTTTATTGATTTACTGTTTTATCGTTTTTTACTGATTTTAGTGCAGTTTCTTTTGTTTTTACATATTCTTATTCTTATTGTTTTATTGTTTTAATGTTGCCAATGTTTTTTCTATTTTTATTACTTTTTAGTTATTCTACATATTTTTATCTATTTTATTGTGCTGCTTATTTATGCTCTGTACAGCACTTTGTGCCCCTGTGGCTGTTAAGGCACTTTATAAATAAAGTTGGATTGGATTGGATTGAAAATAGATGTGGGTAATTTTTGACCCATGTTGTGCATTGGAAGGGTAGTAATACAAAAATCATTTTTATTCAAAAAGTATGTAGAGAAAGAATAAAATAACAATGTTTAATGCCCAAAAACAAGTTAATTGAGGAATACCTGGAATACACTTTTCACTTTTGACCTATGTTGTGCATCAAAGGGTTAAAATACGGAATTGTCCCGTATTTGTAAACAAAAAGACGTGTTCTGTATTGAACTGATACGGGATGCGATCTGTCCCGTATTGGAGAAACTATGCAGTGCAAAGAGTGACAGGCTATTTGTATTGACCGAGAAACTCCATAGCCGCTACAGCTGCTCTGCCCCTCAGCTTGTCATGTTACATCCAACTACCCTAGAATGCGCTTCTCATTGATTGTTGTGAGTCACGACCAATGAGAAGCACTGTCAGCGTTGCTAGATTCAACTAAACTCTGACGACAGCACATTGAGTAAGCTATACATTGTATCTATACATAGTAACATGCCATTTTGTTGTGTTCAGAAGATTTAACCTGAAATCTAAAATGTTTTTAAACTAATGATTTAATCTTTCATAATACCAGGTTTTTTCTATTCAAAAGAATATGTAATGTTGCTATTTGCATTGCTATATCAAAATACCGTTTGCACTACTGTTTATAGTTTTATTTTTTAATACAGCTGTTTTAGGCTATTAAGAATAAGAAACTTCTGTTTTATGACGCCCAAATAAAATTCTTGAATGATAATCTAGGAATAGGCTATGTGCAAAAACGGGTCAAATTCAGGTTTGCTTGTCTTACTAATAATGGGTGACAGCCCCCCAACCCACCCCCCGACTGTTCTTTATCGTGCGTTCCTTTATCGCAAAATAACTGGGATGTGGAGGCTAAATGACATCACATCCGTTTTGTTAGCGTTCCATTTGCAGAAAACTTGAGCTGGGAAGTTCACTGTTCATTGGTCAGATCCAGTCACTAGCCAGGCTAGCCATTGTTAGCAATAACAATTGACAACATGGCATTTCGCGGCATTTTGCGCATACAAACACTGCAGCCTCATGTCCACACAGATAGAAGTTAGGCAGTGCTGTGTGTACAGCTGATTTAATGAGACACAAACAAAACAGAAGTGCTAAACAATATTACTACAATTATAACTACTGTTGTTGCGCAGCGCAGCCATCTTGGGTTTTAGAGATCAGGGCTGCTGAGGCTCCTACGAGTTTGGAATGGGAAATACCAGCTCGGTGACGTCACCGTCCCAGCTCATGACCTTTGAAGTTGTAAGATTACCAGTCCCGTTATAAAGGAATGCACGATAATTTCCATTTCAAAAAGTTGGCAACCCTAGCCACAGCGGTGGGGACTTTTATTCAAGTGCATTGCTACAATGTAGTCACTAGGCAGTAGTCATGAAATGCACTGCCCCCCCCTGAAATCTGATTGGCCACGTCAGGTACCACTCCAAAATCCTGAGGGTGCTAATATCTGGCTTACATTACTGCCTTTCAGAGGCTGTAGCAGGCTCATTTTTTAAACTTTTTTAAAGCAATTTTAAAGCAATTTTTACATACCAATCATATCAAACTAGAATAACTAATACATCCATTGCCACCAACCATGTTATGCTAGCTGGTTGAGAAGGGGTCAAATAATGCTCCAAAGTAGGCGTCTAGATAGTGTAGCCGTAGATTCCCTGCCTACCAACACAAGGATCAGAGGTTCATGCCTCCATATTACCTCCGGCTTGATCAATTGACTACGTTTGCAGATGGGAAACCAGATAGAGAATTTGTGCCCCACATTAGTCAAAATGGCCTAAACACACCACTACTTTTATTTAAATGTTTTGTTGTTTACAAAAGTCCCCCATCACTGCTCTCAGAGCAACGCAGCAGTACATGGCAGTAAGATGGTCAAGATAGGAGTACATCTCTTTAAAAAAAATCATTGTTTGAATTTAATTGAATTTACTTGACATGAATTGGCTTGAATGGACTTGAATTGGCTTTAATCTGCTTGACATAGACTTAAATTTGCTTTGAGACTTGAATTGAATGTACTTTGTTTTTGTTGATCAATAAAATTCGTTTTTCTTTTTTTTTCCTTTTTTACTGACAGTATGTTGATGGGTACCTAGGGGCCTAAGTAAATTTATTTTCTTTTCTTCTTTTTTTACGTTAGCTTCAGTGTTAATTTTGGCAATTATTTTACATTTAGTGCTCTTAGGTCGCTTTCACATATAAGCTGTTTAGTCCGCTTTAACAGTGCCAGAGTTCATTTCCTCAGATAATGCGCTTCGTTTGCGGTGGTGTTAAATCGCAAACAACCTCTGTGGCGGAACAAACAAACAAACTCTGGTCCGCTTGAAAACGTGGGTCTCGGTTCGCTTCCAAGTGAACCCTGGTGCAGTTCGTTTGTTGTGTGAAAGCAAAACGGACTAAACACAAGAGTGCCATTGCATCCCATGCACTCATGCAGTGCATCATGAGTAGAAGATGGTAGAAGGGAGCAACACAAACACTGCGGCGTGCACACGTGTACAGTATACCTGCACGCCACGTCGTGACGTACGTCATCATAACATCACATTTCTCAACAGCTGGCTGGCTTGGCTCTCTCCTTCGGTACATAGGCTACTCTCATCTGGAGAATGAAATGTTCAACAGGCGCTCAGGATTATTCATGCTGCAATGCATTGTGGTTTGCAACCAGACCTTGCCCCTCACTACAAGTACATAGTTACTAGACCACTCAAAATGATGAACAAGTCTAGCAGAAGTGGATCCCACAAACAGAAGAGAAAAAACGGTGCTGCTCCACAACAAGCTGAGGCTAGTACATCTAGCAATAGCAACAAGGATGCTGATGTGATCGTAATTGAAGAAAACATGCAGGTGTTGCAGCCTAATCCAAGACCAGAGGAAAAGGTTAACAACATTAGTGCTACCACCAGCTGACTACCACCACCACAACAACAACCTGAAGCTAGCAGTAGCACCAGCTCCCAATCGCACCAGCAGTGATTCTACAAGGATCGATCAAGGACATGTTGCCGTTCACAACTAAAGAAGCATCTAGCTTAACCCGTGATGGGGGTTTGGGAGGTCAAATTATCATCTTCCAAATGGGTGAAAAATCACATGACAGTCATATAATTCTCCAACACCCTGAATGAATGAAGCTCAGAGTACTCTACTTAAATGTTCAGCACTCATCTGGAAGAACAACTGGAAGGACAGAAGAAGTACTGGCAAGGGGTGCTAAAGCAGTCTGTAGCTGTCATTCAGTTCTTAAGTGAAAGAAGATTGGCTTTTCATGGAAACAATCAATTACTTGAATCACCAAAGTATGCAAACTGTCTTGGCATTCTGCAATTAATCTACATTTCATCCTTTCCTGGCGGAGCATATCAATAAACATGGACAGAAAGATAGAGGTAGCACATCTTTAATCCAATGAACACAGAAAAACCCAAAAGCAACAGTACCTCAGTACATTGTTACAGATGGCCATCAAATTTGACCTTGTCAGGAACCTGGACTTGGATGAAGTTGTAACTGAGTTTGCCAATAGGAAAGCTTAGGAGAAGTATTTCTAAAGGCAACTGTACCAGTGCCCCCAC
This sequence comes from Poromitra crassiceps, assembly GCF_964638095.1. Lineage (NCBI taxonomy): Eukaryota > Metazoa > Chordata > Actinopteri > Beryciformes > Melamphaidae > Poromitra > Poromitra crassiceps. The sequence continues at coordinate 19,388,946 of NC_139628.1, read as the reverse complement.
CATTACTGACCTCTGCCTGAGCTTACATCTGCCTATGATCTGCTTGCTGCCTTTGCTGAGCTTTGCTTATGATCTACTCTCTGCCTGAGCTGACCCTTCTGACTTTGGGTGACCTGCCAGCATACACACAGTAAGTATAGCTTTACATTTCAAATGTTTGCAATTATTGATTATCATTTACAATGGATGTTATCCCTCTCATGTCAATTACATACATTTTCTCCTTTTATTTCCCTATTTCTTTCTCTAGATTGTTCAAACAGAATGCTGTGCCACTCCACTCACTGATCTCTGCCTGAGTTAACTGCTGACCTCTGCCTATGATCTGCCCTCTGCCTGTAATCTGCTCTCTGCCTAAGATGACCCCTCTGACTATCAGTGACCTGCCAGCATACACACAGTAAGTATATATTTACATTTCAAATATTTCTAATTATTGATTGACACCATTTACACAGGATGTTATCCGTCTCATGTCAATTACATATATTTGTCTTCTCTTTGTGTTTCCCCATTTCTCTCTCTAGATTGTTTAAACAGATCTCTGCCTGAGTTGACTACTGACCTCTGCCTGTGATCTGCCATCTGCCTGTAATCTACTCTCTGCCTAAGCTGACCCCTCTGTCAGTGACCTGCCAGCATACATACAGTAAGTATAGCTTCACATTTCAAATTATTCAAATTATTGATTGACATAATTTATAATGAATGTGATCTCTCTCGTGTTAATTACATATACTTCTCTTCTCTTGTGTCTCCCCAAAATGTTCAAATAGAATGCTGTGCAAATCAATTCACTGTCCTCTGGCTGAGTTGACTCCTGAACTATGATTTGCCCTCTGCCTGTAATTTGCTCTCTGCCTGAGCTGACCCCTCTGACTGTCGGTGACCTAACAGCATACGTACAGTAAGTATACCTTTACATTTCAAATGATTCTAATATTGATTGATGTAATTGACAATTAATTATATCTCATGTTCATTACATATCCTTATTTTTTCTTGTGTCTCCCCAATTCTCTCCAGAATGATCAAATAGAATGCTGTGCCTGTCAATTCACCGATTTCTGGCTAATTTGATTCCTGGTCTGTCATTTGCCCTCTGCCTGCCTGCTCTGCCTGAGTTGACCCCTCTGACTATCAGTGACCTGCCAGCATAAGTAAGTATAGATTTACATTTCAAATGATTCTAATTATTGATTGACATCATTTACAATGAATGTTATCTCTCATGTTAATTACATATCCTTCTCTTATGTCTCCCCATTTCTCTTCTGAATGTTTAAACAGAATGCTGTGCAAGTCAATTAACTGATTTCTGTCTGAGTTGACTCCTGGTCTGCACTTTGCCTTCTGCCTATAACCTGCTCTCTGCCTGAGCTGACCCCTCTTGACTGTTTGTGACCTGCCAGCATACTGTACACACAGTAAGAATAACTTTACATTTCAAATTATTCTAATTATTGATTGACATAATTTACAATGAATATTATCTCTCATATTAATTACATATCCTTCTCTTATGTCTCCCCATTTCTCTTCCGAATGTTTAAACAGAATGCTGTGCAAATCAATTATCTGATTTTTGCCTGAGTTGACGTCTGACCTGTGATTTGCCCTCTGCCTGTAATCTGCTCTCTACTTAAACTCACCCATCTGACTGTCAGTGACCTGCCAGAATAACTACAGTAAGTATAGCTTCACATTTTCAATGTTTCTATATTGATTGAGATCACAACAGATGTTCTCCCTCTCAATTACATATTTTTCTCTTCTCTTGCATCTTCTCATTTCTTTCTCCAGATTGTTCCAATAGAATGTGGTGCCAATCCACTCACTGATCTCTACTTGAGTTGAACAGTGACCTGTGTCTGTAATCTGACATCTGCTTTCAACCTGTGCTGTAAAGGGGTGCATTAGGACTCCTGCAGAACCCAATGCAAATCTCACATGAACAGGCTGAAATCATGTTGGGGCAGGCAGTAATGGACGGCCAAAAAATAAACTACAGGTCCTGTGATTTCACCCTCATGTATTGCCAAGTAAGCCATCACTTTTGCCATAGATTATTTTTGGCAATGTGACCACTACACTGGCTGTCACTCTATGACTTGCTAGGCAACCCTAGCCCCTCTACTTGAAACAGAGACAGACTATGAGAGGAGAAATGACCAGAGAAACAAACAAAAAATTAACACCATGCCTGAGCTGACCTCTGCCTGTGATCTACTTTCTGCCTGAGTTGACCCCTCTGTGACCTGTCAGCACATACATTGTACAAGTCAGTCTGTGACTTGCTAGGCAAACCTGGCCCTTCTGCTTGAAACAGAGAAAGACACAGAGGAAAAGTAAGCAAAGATTTTTCTCCCTCAGCATGAAACAAGGCAATACAAATAGAGATGGCAGCGTAGGTTACACCAAGACTCATTCAACTTTTCAAACCCAGAAGAATGTTGCCCTGGAACAAGATTCAATGAGAGGAAGATCAAATTAACTCACTTTTATATATAATAGGATGGCAGATGCAGCTCATATGGTTTCAACAATTTACCCACCATGACTGAGGCAGAGAAGAAATGAGACTGTTAAAGCAGAAACAACAGGAGGGAGAGAAGATGTACTGGCAAGAGCTACTGAGATGGATATATGTATGAATGTAGCTGTCATTCAGTTCTTAAACAAAAAGATTGAATTTCCATGATGACAACCAAATACTTGACAGAAGGGTAGAGGCAACCCATTCCTATCTATCATCAAATGAACTTGGAACAATACAAATGCAACAATACCTCAATCTGTTGTCACAGATGGCCATTGAATCTGAGCTTGTCAAGAAACTGGACTTTGATGTAGTTGTAGCTGAGTTTGCTAATGGGAAAGGTTTATCTAACTGGAAACACCCTGAACATATGTCTAATCATGAGAAAAGCTCGGAGCACTCTACTTGCATATTATTATTGCTTGAACACTCAACTGGAAAGACTGTGAATGCTCAACTAGTACAATGGGAAGGAAAGAAGAGGTACCCAGAAGAGCTACTTTTCATGGCGACAACCATTTACTTCAATCACCACAAAATGCTAATATTCTTGACATTCTCAAATTAACCTCTGTTTGATCCTTTCCTGGCTGAGCACATCAATACACATGGACAGAAGGGTGGATATCCTATCTTTAATCTAAAAAACTTGGAACAACACAAAAACAAACAGCACCTCAGTGCAATGTCATGGATGGCCATTTAATCTAAGCTTGTCAAGAACCTGAACTTTGATGAAATTGTGTCTGAGTTTGTTAATAGAAAAGACTGGAAAATGGTTTTCTATGGACAACTGAGCCCACTATCTGCCTGACCTGACCTCTGCTTGTGATCTGCTCTCCACTTGAGATGACCCATCTGACTGTCTGACCTGCCAACATGTACACAGTAACTATGTTTAAATTTGTAATTATTGATTGATTGATCATTTACAAAGAATGCTATCCCTCATGTCAATTACATCTTACTCACTTATTGTCTCTTTTCCCATTTATCTCTCCACATTGTTCAAATATTGGATGCTGTCATAAGAACTCCATGACCTTACAACCATCCAACTGACCTGTTACCTGAGAAATCTTATATGAGAAAGTACCTCTCTATCTATCTATCTATCTATCTACACACACACACACACACACACACACACTTGTGGACTTTTAATTCAGCCCTGACTACAAGTGTTGGTAAGTTATTTTTCCACAGCTTAATGAGAAGTTGACAGTCCCCTGTTTGACTTCATTGAGCGCTGCGGTACAAAAATGAAATGGTCTACAAAACCAAACCTGCCATCATCCATACCCAACTGTAGTGGGAGGGAGCTGTCCCTTGTAATCTCTGCTACAGTAGGTATTGTTAACTAGTAACATACAATTTCTGTCTTTGATCATTTTTGAGATTAACAAGAGTGTCATCTCACCAAGAACTTCCCTAATGTTTTCATTCACCTGTAAGATTAATTGTCTTGATCATATGAATCACTTTGGCTGACTCTCATTGTAAATGTATATCTTTTCAACACTGTTACAGCTCCTCTGCAATTAATCAGCATCCTTAGCATCGCTAGAGTCAGGACCCTCAACAAGGTACCGCTATACTCTGCATCTCATCTCTTACATAGGTTCTTACATCTGATTTGTAAAAGCACATTGATGTTTCTATCCTATCAAAAAGTATCCCATTACCACTAGCACTCTACTAGAAAAGCTGTTGACCACAGTGTTGGCTGATGTGTGTGATTTGGGTGTATAGAGGCAGTTAAGTTTATTAAGATAACCATTAGGCATAGCATTGCAACCAGCAACTATTCTTCCTCTGGCCCATAAGCCTAGATGTTATTATGATGTTAGAGATATAAACCATAACATATTGTAAATATCTTTGCTGGTGGGAGGAACCCAGCGCACCTGTAAGACACCCACATAAGCATGGGGAAAACATGCAAACTCCATACAGAAAGGACCTGGGATGGAGTTTGCTGTAAGACAACAACACTAACCATTCCAACAATTCTGATAGTTATGTTGTATCATATTCACAATACACTATACTAAATGTGTTTACAGTTTGACTTCATTGAGAGCTGCAGTAAAAGAATGAAATGCTGGTATATGAAGACAGCTCCCATCATCCACATCCCCAACTGTACTGCAAAGGAGCTGTCCCTTGCAATCTCTGCTACAGTAGGTATTGTTGACTGAACACATACACCTTATATATTTCATTAGTTTTGGTATTGAATAATATGCCTTCCCAACCATAACTTCCCTGATCTTTTCATTGAAGTCTAACTATCCTGACCATATTAATCACTTTGTCTTACACTCATTGTGAATGTCTTTTTCAGCAGTACTGCAGCTCTTCTGTAATTTTCCCAGACCATCCTTGGCATCACTGCAGTGAGCACCATCAACAAGGTACAGTGGCACTCTTCATTTCTCCCTTACATAAGTTCTTAGACCTGATGAATATATAAGCACATGTCACATTACGCTTTTGTTTGTAAACAAACTAATTTATATTGTTTTGATCCTCCCAGAAATCAACCAGTTGCGACCAACAACCTACCATAGAAGCTGATGGTCATAGTGTTGACTTAGACCAATCTGGGAACCCAAATAGACTCTGGAACAGCCATACCTTTTTTAGGCTTCCTATACAACACACATCTTCCACCCAGAACATTCACCTCTACACAGTGCCACTCTGTTGTTATTCTGGTCCTCAATACTATTTAATATATTAGAATTTGCATGTTTAGCATTCAAAATAAAAGCAACACAATGGATGTTTTTTATAAGGCACCACTGCATGGAAGTGGACATCCCAAGCAGAAGATCTACCTGTAAAGGAAGCCTAAAAAAAGATACAGATGTTCCACTCTATGTGCCAAAATAGACTAAGTTCCCAGATTGGACATGGTCTCATTACCACATTAGCAAAGTGGGCAAGTGTCCAGAGAGCCCTAAACCAATGAGGACCATTAACCATTGACGGCACTCTTTTGGTACTGCCCCCTGGTGGCAGTTTTCTGGACAGAAACTGAGATGATTGTATTGTCTATGTAATATATATTTGGCTATATATGTATAAATTAAGAGACTATAAGTCCTATATCTACATGTACTGCTTCAGCTCAAAATGTACCAAAGAACATAATGTGTAAAATAATTGTTGTAAAATTCAAATGATGTAAAAACAAAGCATGTCCTCCGAAGCGGGGGGGTGGTGGAAGGGTTAATAAAAATAAGAAAATAGGCCCTTTGCTGATTATTTTTTAATTGTTTAGATGCTGTTTTATCCAATTAAATTGTGTACTATCACTCATAAGCATTGAATGAGAACTCATCCAGAAGTCAAACTTTATCACTAACAAGTTCATCAATTACTTTTCTTTAAAAGAGGCTATTGTGCTGTACATGGTGTTTATAGAGCTAAATAGACCCGAGATAGCAGTTATTTAAGGGTCAAAATAATGTATACTATTTCAAAGTAATATGCTGTATGTTTGTGAGTTGCCCCATACTGTTGGGTGATCAAACATATTTGTATGTGGAGGCCACTAGAGGCTTGTGACAAATATCCATGTCCATGGACTGTGGTCATAATAATACATCTGACTGTTTGCTAATGTGTGATTTATCTTCATGGGTGAGTATTGACATAAACCATTCTTTACAGTTGTGTTAACTACCCTCTACAATATTACAATTCAGTTTATTACACGTTTTTGTCCTTGAATTAGCAGCAAAGACACCCCTATCCACGTCATCCTGGCTCTCCATGAGATAAGAGACTTCCAGTCCAGCTCTTCCCCAACAATACTCCTCATCACTAACTTCTTCCCAACTGCCATCAGCCTCATCAAGAACAGAAGACTGAAAAGCCCATGCTACTAAGGACTCTACCACAACCTCCCCCCAAATATCCCCCAAGCACAGCTAGTTCACCAACAAGCATTATCTTAACATTATCTTCGCCCCATACCATACACCAATTTAAGACTACAACCACCACTGTGATCTGTGGGACCGTTTTGATATTTTCAATGCATGTAACTATTTTAATAAAAGATATAACCCTACCTGTTCATGACTTTTCTTAAATATTTTCCCTGACAAAACCATTCACATGTACTACAGACCATGTATAGAAATACAATTTTATGAGAAAATATCAATTTTGGTTAAACAGACCTAAGATGACAGTAATTTCTTGTCAACATAACTTATACAATTTCAAAGTAATATTCTGTGTAGTTGTCAGTTGTCCCATGCTGCTGTTGGACCAAATTATTTGCATCTGTAGGCCAGTATGGGGCCTTGTGGAACACACATTTATGTCTATGAACCATAGTCATGATAATCCTGTTATATGTAATCTATTCTCATTAGTCAGTGTTGACTAATGTGTGGTAATGTGGTTAGTTTGGTCTGTATAATTAAGAAGTTTCTGCCAAACAAAATGTCTATCATCTGACCAACCTGAGGCTTAATTAAGGCGGGATTTACAAATGATATTCAATGTTTTTTCAACTGTGAATCACACAGTGCATATGAGCCTCCCACTCCATGTCCTGCAAAAGAAAAATGCATGTGTGGACACAGTTGAAGATCAATGTGATAACACAGGCAACAAAAAGTTAAGGATGAGCAGTATAACATCTACAATTTTTGTTTATATACTTAACTTAATGTGTATTTGCCTATATATGTGTATATTAAGAAAAACTGTGCTGTATCTACATCTGTATGATATGATATGTTCATTTATATTGCGCCCCTCAACCAACTTTTACATTGGTCCAAGGCACAGCCTGGGGGAAATAAGAAATTAAAATAAATGAATAGACAGGACAATGGAGACAGGGAACCAGGCAGACGGACAGACAGAGAACATACTCATAAGCCCCACAGCAGCCAAACTCATGGATTTGTACTACATTCAGATATATGTATATTTTATAGACCATTGTAAAAACAAAACTATAAGATTTGCTAATTGTAACCTAGTTACTACTTGTAATCCTGCAGTGCAATAAACGGCACTATTAACCAATCAAAGTTTGGACTGTGGTCAGGGTCCATGTGTACACCAGATGCTGTGACACAATCACAATTAACAGAACTGTCAACCAATCAAAACTAGACCTGTGGTCTAGTCTATATCTGCACCAGATGTTGTAAATCACAATTAACACTACTGTCAACCAATCAGAGTGGAGTCTGTGGCCAGGCTCAGTATATATCTACACCAGATAAAATGAATCATTCTAGTCAGGAAAAAGACAAAGTTGCTACAGGTTGGTAGAAGAAATGCTTTTTTTAATATCCAATTTAAGCTTACAATCTTTACACATGAGGTGTAATAATTTGTGCTATTATTGCTGACTTGTAAATGTCAAACCAATTAAGACAGTGTTCACATGCTAACTTATTAGCCAGTAACCAATAAGCCACTAGATGTTTGGTTTCCATTGAGTTGAAGAAAAGTTTACACTACCTTAAAATGTTTCATTATGCCAATTCTGTTTACTTTAAAGAGACAGTGTGAATATGTTCACACCTACACTGTGTGTATTCTTATCCCTGTGTGTTTAATTCCAACTAATTAAAAGTTAAAAAAAGTTCTGTCTTATGTGCTTATGCAGGCCAAGTACTACAACTAGTACGTCATCCAGTAACAAATAATGATGTTGCCTTTTACCTCCATTTCAGAAAATGGCATCGCCAGCAAAACAAGTGAAATTCCAAGTCCAAGGATATATACACGAACTGTCAGAAATCAAACACTTCACCAGAGATCACTCCAAAACATACTTCAATGCAGTTATTCAAGAATCTACACAATTCACTAAACTAGTCTCCTTCAACACCCAATAGGGCCAATCATTCAATCAAGCACTGCAACTCTCCACAGCTGCATAATCACCACACCAGGGGTGAAGGCAGCATTAGGGTAGGTCTGGCTTGCTTGTCTCATAGACAGAAGGAGACGCTCACCTGTCTGGTTGCACGTCGTGACTCTCCCACACAAGGCACGACAGGGACTCTTTTGACGGCATTGCTCATTCCTGTAAACTGGTAGGCTATGCTCTGATAGCTGATGTTTTAATGCTGTTATGTGTGGCTGTGTTTTAAATTCGCTCTCTTTGCCCACAGAAGGAAACTGGAGAGCTTGATGCCGGCTGTATTTGGCTTTCACTCAATGCTCTGACTGGTATGCCGTAATGGAAATTGAAATTTACACTGTTTGTGTGTGTGCTCATTTTTTTAATTAAAAGTTCTGTCTTATGTGCTTATGCAGGCCAAGTACTACAACTAGTGCTTTCAGTCATCCAGTAACAAATAATGATGTTGCCTTTTACCTCCATTTCAGAAAATGGCATCGCCAGCAAAACAAGTGAAAGTCCAAGGATATATACACAAACTGTCCGAAATCAAACACTTCACCAGAGATCACTCCAAAACATACTTCAATGCAGTTATTCAAGAATCCACACAATTCACTAAACTAGTCTGCTTCAACACCCACCTGCACACCGCCTTCAAAACTGCACAAGATAAGAAGTAAATATTTTACATTCCTAGCTTATACACCTGCAACAATTGTAATTTCCTTCTTCTCTGTACTGCTTTACCCTGTCTACATTTTACATCATCTGTCTACCCTTTAAACAACCAGCCATTTTTTGTAACCATTAACTTGTGTTACTGCTTTCCTACAACCAGACTACTGTCTGCCACTCAATGCATTTACCCATCCAGACAGTGACTCATCACAACTGCTTATTCTCATCATGCCTGTACTTTTGTCTCTAGAAACCCAATCCAACTGGAGAACATTCAATACGCAGCACCATGGAACAACAAACCACCGGACATAAAACTCACCTATTACTCACAAATCTCACACCTAAAAACCCTCACCTTCATGTACGACTCATCATTCTCTTCAACAAATAAAAACTTATTGTTTGAATCATATCTGCCTCTTTTGCTGTCTTTTGTCCCAGTTTTGTATGCATTATATCCTAACTCCTTTAGTCAACCTTAAGCTTACACTTTTATTGCCAACTTGTAGATGTCCACTGTGCCCAAGCTTACCTTTTTAAAACATCTGAATAACAGACAAGTAACTTGTTAACTGATAACCTATTAAGCCACTAACAGTTTGACTTAAAGGGTGATTTACACAACCTGAATATTAATCTTGTTATACCTGTGGTGTCCTGGGACACTCTGGAGGCCCAATAGGGCCAATCATTCAATCAAGCACTGCAACTCTCCACAGCTGCGTAATCACTGCAGCATTAGGGTAGGTCTGGCTTGCTTGTGTCCATAGACAGAAGGAGACGCTCACCTGTCTGGTTGCACGTTGTGTCTCTCCCACACAAGGCACGACAGGGACTCTTTTGACGGCATTGCTCATTCCTGTAAACTGGTAGGCTATGCTCTGATAGCTGATGTTTTAATGCTGTTATGTGTGGCTGTGTTTTAAATTTGCTCTCTTTGCCCACATGCCGGCTGTATTTGGCTTTCACTCAATGCTCTGACTGGTATGCCGTAATGGAAATTGAAATTTACACTGTGTGTGTGCTCATTTGTTTAATTATCTTATCTATCTCTATGCCCGCAGAAAGTATAGGAGAACTGGGCAGAGACTTATCCATTTGGCCCATTCGTGGCATGTAACAAGTATGTGTTTTGGTTGTTTTTGGTTTATTTGATTTATTTTGTTATATATTCCATTCTAATGGTGTGTGTTTCTCTTCCAACCAGACGGACAGACATATCTCAGTGTGGGGCGATCAGCCACTGTTTCCTAGGGCTTTTATTGTTGAGTTGAACATTTCCACTGTTGCAAAATATTCTGTGATTTCTACATGGTGATTAGACCATGATTTGTACAATACCAGTGCTGTGGTTGTGACCTAAACGTTGTCAACCTTTTGTACTCCTTTTTGGTCGACCACTGACTCACAGCTGGGCCGGGCCAGCGCGTCCTGACTCTGGGTGGGCTGTCGGGTGTCCGCCTCCACCTTCGTCGCAGCTGCCGGTGTGGGGCACTGTGACGTTTACACTAGTTACATGTTTGCAGATAAGCTATGCCACCTAGTGGAGGTTGCAGGATATAAACAGTCAGCTATCTTTGCAATCAGGCAGTCAGCGAGACAGCTATATATGATAACGCTGTATGCACGAGAGACACGAATAAAGATATCGTTCAGTACGTCGTTGTCCGTCTGGTCAGTTACAACAGAAACATTACATTGGCGACGAGGTGTAAAAAGGCAAGGCGTGTGAAGAGTTAACACGGTCACCGCGAAAACTCCCGAAAAGAAAGAGGGAGAGGACGGACAAGTGGAAACGTGAAGCTAAGCTAACGAAGCTAGCAACAACAATAGCGAAGCTAACGAGCTAGCAACAAGAAGACGGGAGATCGGCGCACTGCAGTAAGCATGGCAGGAAACACTCCGGCTCTCCCACCATTCGACACCGAAACAGATCCTGGATCTGTAGGACTTCGCTGGAATAAATGGGTGCAAAGGTTTGAAAACTACACCACAGCAATGAACATTACTGGCGATGCTAGACTCAAAGCACTGTTGTTGCATATAGCAGGTGAACGAGTGCATGATATCTATGATACATTAGCAGCAACAGGAGACAAGTATGCTGAAACGAAACAGAAGTTATCTGGATACTTCTCCCCCAAGAAAAACATCCAGTATCAAGTGTACATCTTCAGAAAAACCATGCAAGAGCCAGGAGAAAATCTGGACAGTTATCACACTAGGCTAAGGATGCTAGCTAAGAACTGTGAATTTGCAGATACTGAAGCAGAGATTAAAACGCAAATCATACAAAGCTGTGCATCATCCAGGCTGCGCAGGAAAGCACTGAGGGAGCCTGAATTAAGCCTAGATGAGCTTCTTGACCATGGGAGAACACTTGAACTGTCAGAAATGCAAGCATCTGGCATAGAGAAAGGCACAGCAGCTGCAATCAATGTTATGGATCGAAAGACAGGGGAGAAATATACAAACAACAGCAGGTGGTCAGAAAAACGGCGTTCCAACAACCGCTGCAGGAACTGTGGAGGTAAATACCCTCATGATGGTGACTGTCCTGCTAGAGGAAAATAATGCAGAGCCTGTGGTAAGCAAAACCATTTTGCAAAACAGTGCCGTTCAAAATCCGGAGACTCAAGACGACCACAAAGCAAGGCTGATCAACGCCATAAGAAGGTCCATCACATAACAAAGGCTGCACATAATGAGCAAACTGAGCACAACTCTTCCAGCAGTGATGATGCTTATGTCTTTGCAGTGGATGGTGGACAGATCTCACAGACAGAGCTGCCACAGACTAACGTGACGCTGAATGGCAGCAGTGTCCGAGTCTTGCTTGATTCAGGAGCCTCAGTAAATTGCATCAGTGAAACATGCTTTGAGACTCTGATACCATGTCCACAGCTCAGCGCCACCAAAACCAGGATCTATCCATTCCGCTCCAAAGTTCCTTTGCCAGTCAGTGGTGCCTTCAGGTGCAGCGTGGAAAAAAGACAGAAAAAGACAATGTGCACATTCTTTGTCATTAAAGGTGACTGCTTCAATGTTCTCAGCTACAACACATCCAAAGCGCTGGGACTGATTAAAATAGTCACCACAGTGTCGTCCACACCACAATATTCAACAGTTGCAGAGGAGCTGGTGGAAAGTCACCCTGAGCTGTTTAAAGGAATCGGAAAACTAAAGGATGTTCAGGTAAAGATCCACATAAACCCTGATATCAGACCCACATGCCAACCGCATCGACGAGTACCGTTCCACATAAGGAAGAAGGTCGAGGATGAGCTTCGGAAACTGGAGGCGGATGACATCATCGAAAAGGTCACGGGCCCAACTCCATGGGTCTCGCCTATCGTCACACCTCCAAAGCCTAAAGAGCCTGACAAAGTACGGCTTTGTGTCGACATGCGCCAAGCTAACATGGCCATAGAGAGAGAGCGTCATATTACTCCCACCATGGATGACGTAATACACGAGTTGAATGGAGCAACTGTGTTTTCCAAGCTGGATCTGAGAGCTGGATACCACCAGTTGGAGCTACACCCAGACAGCAGATATATCACCACGTTCACTACTCACCGTGGATTGAGGCGCTACAAAAGACTGAGTTTTGGCATATCTTCCGCTGCCGAGGTGTTTCAAAACGCCATATGCCAAACACTGCAAGGTCTCGCTGGTGTCAAGAACCTCAGCGATGACATCATCGTCTATGGTGCCTCCCAGACTGAACATGATGACAACCTTCGAGCATTGTTCCAGAGGCTCAGTGAAAGTGGTCTCACGCTCAACCGTGAAAAATGTGAATTCAACAAGTCCAGGCTTGAGTTCTTCGGTTTCATGTTCTCAGCTGAAGGGGTCTCAGCTGATCCAAAGAAGGTCGCTGCAGTCAAGCGGGCTGCAGACCCAGAGAGCCCAGCTGAAATCAAAAGTCTACTGGGCATGGCCAATTATTGCTCCAGGTTTATCAAAGATTTCTCCTCCGTCTCAGACCCGCTACGCAAGCTCACCAGAAAAGACGCACCCTGGGTGTGGGGCCCAGAACAGCAAGATGCGTTACAGACACTGAAAGACAGTCTAACCAGTGACAATGCCATGTCATATTTCTACCCTGGTAGAGAAACAGAGCTGGTTGTGGATGCGAGCCCTGTTGGACTAGGTGCTATCCTCTGCCAGAAAGATGAAAAAGGGGTGAAGTATATCATAGCATATGCAAGTCGGTCTCTCAGCGATGTGGAGAGGAGATACTCCCAGACAGAAAAGGAAGCGCTGGCTATAGTGTGGAGCTGTGAGCATTTCCACCTATACATCTATGGCCACCCTTTTATTCTGGTGACAGACCACAAAGCACTAGAAATAATATGGAACAATCCCAAATCAAGACCACCCGCCAGGATTGAGAGATGGGGTCTGAGGCTTCAGCCCTATGATTTCAGGGTGGAATACAGGAAGGGAGCCGACAATCCAGCAGACTACATGTCTCGACACCCCATCCCATCTCAGACAGTTGAGAGCACACGAGCAGCAAAAGTAGCAGAGGAGTACGTGAGCTTCATCGCGAGTCATGCAACACCTAAAGCCATGACACTCGACGAGATCAAGGCAAAGACGCTCACAGATCCGATCCTTCAAGAAGTAATTGCTCACATCAGGAATAACACATGGCACCAAACTGACAAGTCACCATATGCTGACATACTAAAGCAGTTTCGAAAAGTCCACACTGAGCTAACTGCGTCACATGAATCAGACGTGGTACTCAGGGGCACCAGAATAGTGATTCCCACTGCCCTACAAGATAGAGTCATACAGCTGGCCCACGAAGGACACCAAGGTATTGCCAAAACTAAAGCACTAATCAGAACCAAGGTTTGGTTCCCAGACATTGATCGCAAAGCAGAAGCAGCAGTACGCAGTTGTCTACCATGCCAGGCCAGCACACCAGTATCAAATACTGAGCCACTAAAAATGTCAGCACTGCCAGAAGCTCCCTGGCACAGCGTTAGTGCAGACTTCTATGGACCACTTCCAACAGGAGAGTACCTGTTAGTCATCGTGGATGATTACACACGCTACCCAGTCGTTGAGAGTGTAAAGTCAACTTCAGCTAACACAGTCATGCCGGTCATGGATAAGGTTTTCTCCATGTTTGGAATCCCCAGAGTCGTGAGGACTGATAATGGCCCCCCTTTCAACGGTGACCAATTCTCCCAGTTCGCAGCACACCTAGGATTCCATCACCGCCGGATAACACCACTTTGGCCTCAAGCCAATGCTACAGCTGAAAGATTCATGCGCACACTGGGTAAAGCTATCCGTGTGGCTGAAACACAAGGACTTCCATGGAAACAACAGCTGAACATCTTCCTACGTGAGTACAGATCCACACCTCACAGCACAACGGAAATCTCACCTGCCGAGCTGCTGTTCCAACGCAAGATGTATACAAAGATTCCCTCAGTCACTCATGCCACAAGGAACAGCTCGGACTCTGAAGTGAGAGCAAGGGATATGAGGGCTAAAACCAAGATGAAATCTCATGCAGACTCTCATCGTCATGCTACACCACACACCCTCGCTCCAGGTGATACTGTGCTTCATCGTCAGCCTAAGCGTAATAAGCTCACCACACCATACAACAGCAGGCCATACACTGTGACCAAAGTGAAAGGCTCCATGGTGACGGCGGCCAGAAATGGACACTCCATCGTCCGGAATTCATCCTTCTTCAAGAAGATAATTCCAGGGATACAGGACATTTCATCTGATCGTGATGATGATGGTAGCGACCATGATGATGCCTCTACAATCTCAGAACCACCGAGGTACCCCTCGAGGCGTGACAGACGTCCTCCCGTGTACCTTCAGGACTACACATAGTTTAAGGACTGATATAAAAAAAAGAAAAGAAAAAAAAAAAGAGAAAAGTCCTGTAAAAAAAAAAAAAAGAAAAGAAAAAAAAAAAAAAAAGAATCAAAAATGTATTTGTCATAATATTTGTCATAATTGGTACGGTTCTTCATACAAGTGCTATGGGTTATGTGTTCAGACCTAAAATGTAAAGGTGAAGTGCTTATGTACTGTTAAAGACAGATTTGCCATATTACTAGAGGAGTAATGTGAGGCACGTATTGAGATGTGTTCAATAGATGAGTAAGCTCACTATGATAATGACAAACCATACTATTGACAACAATGTTAAAAAAAAAAAAAAGAGCAATGTGACGTTTACACTAGTTACATGTTTGCAGATAAGCTATGCCACCTAGTGGAGGTTGCAGGATATAAACAGTCAGCTATCTTTGCAATCAGGCAGTCAGCGAGACAGCTATATATGATAACGCTGTATGCACGAGAGACACGAATAAAGATATCGTTCAGTACGTCGTTGTCCGTCTGGTCAGTTACAACAGAAACATTACAGGCACTGGTGGGGGAAGCTTTTCTTCATCCTTCCACGTGAGGTGGTATAGTGATACGTCTTAGTCTTAAGTGTACACAGGGTTGGCGTGTAGTTTATGTTGTTTGTAGTGGGACAACAGGGGAGTGCATGCTTCCCCTTTTTCTGTAGTGGTTTTCTGCATGCTGGCTTGTAGTGCTGTTTTCCCTCCTTCTCTCCTCCTCACTAGGTGTTCCGGTCGGTGGGCTGCGGCGGGGCATGGGAGCGCGCTCAGGCACCCCGTGGGTTTTCGGGCGGAGACGGTAGAGGTGGTTGGCCAAACTGGATGGCCACAAGCAACTGTACTTTTAGAATAAGCAATTTTATTTAAACTTTGTAATAAAACTGATGATTGTTATAATATACACGTTCATGCCTCAGTGGTGATTCCATTTGAACCAAGGTCATTTATCCTTTTTTGTCATTGGGTCGAGCGTCGTTAAACAGAAGGTGGCGTTGTCATACTGGAAATTCTTAACAGGTGCATTTACAGACTCTTAAAAGGTGCATCCTAAAGTGCGGGTTACCACATACCTATACAGAGACACTATGATGTACCATGTGGAGTATCTAGTAACAGGATTTTACATTAATTTCATGACAAATGGTTCAAATTCTGGCCTTGTGCTTATGCAGACCAGATTTATGACTACCACCACTACTACAAAAGCATTGGCTTTTCATTGTGACAACCAATTACTTAGATCACCATTCAGGAACAGTTTGTTTAATCCTTTTCTCACTGAGCACATCTATAACCATGATCAGAAGTGTACAGTAGAAGCAGCACACTATCTTCATCCAATGGACTCGGAACACCACAAAAGAAACACCTCGGTAAGCTGTCCACTCATGGCTAACACATCTAAGCTTATCAGGAAGCTAGGATGTGAAATTATGACAGTTTGCCTAGAAAAAGTCCATTGCTTATAAAGCCTCTTTGACAGCCACCATTTGGCTTACCACCACCACTGCTACTTACTACATATTACTACAAACTTGGTACACTTGTGCACATATCAACTCTGAATAAATGTGCACTATTCAGTATTTATATTATCTGACATATACCCCCCAAGTCACCGGAAGCTTGGACCCCGCATCGCCGCTTGCGGCTATATTTATTAGTGGCCGGGCCAGCGAAGCGCCAGGCCACTTCTTGTATTTGCCTTTATTATTATTATTATTATTCTTCATCCTCCCGGGAAGTTCGACTTCCCATGGATGAAAACTAACCAAACTTTGCACAAAGGTCCAGTCCCATGCCAAACGTCTTTGACACAAATTTGGGGCCAATAGTCCTAACGGTGGCACTACAGCGACCGTCTAAAGTTTAAAACTTAAAAAATTCATAAAAAATCAGGCATACGTGCTACGGCTTTGCAACTTTCACCGAAATGTGCGCCTAAATGAGGGGAAGCTTTTGTACAATGCAACCTATGGCCAATTATGAAGTCTAAAGACTGCAAAACTGCAAAAACTGCAAAAACGATTAAACCCTACTCCTCCCACATTTTTTCTTCAAACGACACCAAACTTCAGTATCTGCATCGTTAGACTGTTCTACACAAAAGTATCAAACCAGATTTTCGATCGGTCAAAAATTGAGCCCACAGTGCATCAAAACGTTGAATTCTGGCCCCGTGTATAGCTTAATTACCTTAATTACCTTTGGCAATTAGGTTGTATTTGTGATGTCATCAGTCAGTCAAACAATTGTGATGCCATCACTGATGTCACTCGAGCAATTGTGATGTCATAATATTTTTTTCCCCCATTGACTTGCATGGGGTTTCGAAAAATCTTGTTACATTTGGCAATTAGGTTGTATTTGTGATGTCATCAGTCAGTCAAGCAATTGTGATGCCATCACTGATGTCACTCGAGCAATTGTGATGTCATAATATTTTTTTTCCCCATTGACTTGCATGGGGTTTCGAAAAATCTTGCAGTAAATTAGCTGTAATTCAGAAACCATAACAGCTACAGCTACGAAACTTGGTAGGGAGGTGCACAGAGGGGCCTTTTATTCTACACAAAAGAATTACACAAATTGAGCAGATGGTGGAGCTATAACAGCCCTCTTTACATTCTGGTCCATAACTTCTGAACCGTATGGTCTATCATCAAAGCCTTGATGATAGACCTCCTCATCCTCCTGGGAAGTTCGACTTCCCATGGATGAAAACTAACCAAACTTTGCACAAAGGTCCAGTCCCATGCCAAACGTCTTTGACACAAATTTCGGGCCAATAGTCCTAACGGTGGCACTACAGCGACCGTCTAAAGTTTAAAACTTAAAAAATTAATAAAAAATCAGGCGTACGTGCTACGGCTTTGCAACTTTCACCGAAATGTGCGCCTAAATGAGGGGAAGCTTTTGTACAATGCAACCTATGGCCAATTATGAAGTCTAAAGACCGCAAAACTGCAAAAACTGCAAAAACGATTAAACCCTACTCCTCCCACATTTTTTCTTCAAACGACACCAAACTTCAGTATCTGCATCGTTAGACTGTTCTACACAAAAGTATCAAACCAGATTTTCGATCGGTCAAAAATTGAGCCCACAGTGCATCAAAACGTTGAATTCTGGCCCCGTGTATAGCTTAATTACCTTAATTACCTTTGGCAATTAGGTTGTATTTGTGATGTCATCAGTCAGTCAAGCAATTGTGATGCCATCACTAATGTCACTCGAGCAATTGTGATGTCATAATATTTTTTTTCCCCATTGACTTGCATGGGGTTTCGAAAAATCTTGTTACATTTGGCAATTAGGTTGTATTTGTGATGTCATCAGTCAGTCAAGCAATTGTGATGCCATCACTGATGTCACTCGAGCAATTGTGATGTCATAATATTTTTTTTCCCCATTGACTTGCATGGGGTTTCGAAAAATCTTGCAGTAAATTAGCTGTAATTCAGAAACCATAACAGCTACAGCTACGAAACTTGGTAGGGAGGTGCACAGAGGGGCCTTTTATTCTACACGAAAGAATTACACAAATTGAGCAGATGGTGGAGCTATAACAGCCCTCTTTACATTCTGGTCCATAACTTCTGAACCGTATGGTCTATCATCAAAGCCTTGAGACTTGCCCGGCCACGACCCATTGCTGCGCAGCAGCTATAATTATTATTATTCTTCATCCTCCCGGGAAGTTTGACTTCCCATGGATGAAAACTAACCAAACTTTGCACAAAGGTCCAGTCCCATGCCAAACGTCTTTGACACAAATTTGGGGCCAATAGTCCTAACGGTGGCACTACAGCGACCGTCTAAAGTTTAAAACTTAAAAAATTCATAAAAAATCAGGCATACGTGCTACGGCTTTGCAACTTTCACCGAAATGTGCGCCTAAATGAGGGGAAGCTTTTGTACAATGCAACCTATGGCCAATTATGAAGTCTAAAGACCGCAAAACTGCAAAAACTGCAAAAACGATTAAACCCTACTCCTCCCACATTTTTTCTTCAAACGACACCAAACTTCAGTATCTGCATCGTTAGACTGTTCTACACAAAAGTATCAAACCAGATTTTCGATCGGTCAAAAATTGAGCCCACAGTGCATCAAAACATTGAATTCTGGCCCCGTGTATAGCTTAATTACCTTAATTACCTTTGGCAATTAGGTTGTATTTGTGATGTCATCAGTCAGTCAAGCAATTGTGATGCCATCACTGATGTCACTCGAGCAATTGTGATGTCATAATATTTTTTTCCCCCATTGACTTGCATGGGGTTTCGAAAAATCTTGTTACATTTGGCAATTAGGTTGTATTTGTGATGTCATCAGTCAGTCAAGCAATTGTGATGCCATCACTGATGTCACTCGAGCAATTGTGATGTCATAATATTTTTTTCCCCCATTGACTTGCATGGGGTTTCGAAAAATCTTGCAGTAAATTAGCTGTAATTCAGAAACCATAACAGCTACAGCTACGAAACTTGGTAGGGAGGTGCACAGAGGGGCCTTTTATTCTACACGAAAGAATTACACAAATTGAGCAGATGGTGGAGCTATAACAGCCCTCTTTACATTCTGGTCCATAACTTCTGAACCGTATGGTCTATCATCAAAGCCTTGAGACTTGCCCGGCCACGACCCATTGCTGCGCAGCAGCTATAATTTATTTTATTATTGTATTATTCCTCTATTATTGAAAACAACTATTGTTCAGATGTCTGATGTCTCACTGATGCCAAAAATAAATGGTTAAAGTGACTGTTCTGCCTGTTTGATTGAATTTCACAAAACTGCATTTTTCTCAGCTTTCCTTCTCAGACGCTGAAACCATGCTGTATTCAACGGCTAATATCTACATAACTACTAACTCTACAAACTAACTCTTGTAGACAGAGAAAGCACACATTCTATTAGTTCTTTTGAGATATTGTGTGTTCACAAAATCATAGCAGAAAAGAATCCTCGGCTCTTGTAAAATGAGCCAGAATCCTCAAAAAACCCTTGGGCAGAAGCTACCTACAGTATTGAAAAAACGGCTGGCAGTGAATGTGTTAAATACATAAAATACTTTTTTCTTTCATTTTATGTAATTTTATTCTCAAATTGACACATTTTTGACATTGACACCGGTTTAAACTTTAGAGAGAAAAAAAACGCAATCTGACATGTCACTTCTACTCCACCTTACCCTCAGAACAAACTCAACCACAAATCAGAGACAGAGTAGGGTGGGTCTTGAATCAGACTTCACATCACTTCTTCGTCTAGTATGAAGCCTTGTATTGGTGGAAATTGCCCCAGAGAAAAATTACTAATATAAATTGATGATTTAGATATTGCATGCACTGGCCTATCTGCAAATTAAATGGCTTAATGCATATTCAAACCAATGTATCATATTAGAGAGACACAACTAATGATCTTAAAATTGGCTAAGTGGGTGGCGGTGTGTAGCGGCAGTGTGGGTCACGATTGTGATGTCATCAGTGATGTTACTTGAGCAATTGTGAAGTCATCAGTGATGTAACTCGGGCAACTGATTGCGCAACTGTGATGTCACTCAGGCAGTTGTGATGTCATCAGTGATGTCACTCGAGCAACTCTGATGTAGTATAAGCGCAAGTATAGCGCACATAGTTGCACGATGGCGCCTAGGTGGGTGGGCGGTGTCTCTCTGTCTGTCAGTCACGATTTTGGGAGCCGGAGATTAAAAATAAAGTTCCAAAACTTGAGGTTAACATGTAGAAATGCTGCCTATAAGTCAAAAGCCCTCACAGAAGGTGATTAACAACTGAAGTGAGGGAGAAATTTGCTGTGCTGAAATACAGCATAAACTGAAATTGAAAAACTAAGGTGTGTTAGAGGGTACACAAACGAGAATACTGTCACAGAGGACTAAAGAGATGATTTACCATCTAAAGAAACCAAAAAATTTCACATTTGAGAAGCTGGAATCAGAGAATTATGGCATTTTTCCTTAAAGAAATGGCTCAAAATGATTAATAGATCATCAAAATAAGCAATTCATGTAATATTTAGCAATGGATCGATGAATTGACTAATTGTTGCAGCTCTTTATCAGTTTTTATTTGTATTTCAAATACATTTTTCAAGCCAGTATTTTGTATTTGTATTGTCATACATTTTTTGAGCAAGTATTTGTAATTTGTATCAAAATACTTTATGATGTATTTTTGCTCATCTCTGCTTGTACTTCATTTGCAATTGCTTTCTCTCCAATAAATGCAAAAACAAAACAAAAGAGATAGACATAGCAAGCGAGTTTTTTCTAACATGCTGTAGTGTAGGCTTTGACTGTGTCAATTCTGAGCTGTCAATCCTAAATTGAGATTCAGCGGGTGATAATGTGTGGTATAGCCTCTGCACACCTGCACTTGCAACACTGTCCTGTTGTTGTAAGAAGTGAGGGGGGTGTAGCCCAGGGGAATCCAACTGTGCTCATAACAAAACAGAAAGAAAAAATGGTTTAATCGCTGGCATGCAGGCCAGAATGGAGAATGTCTCTGCTTAGGTTTTTGCCGCTAAAAACAATCCAATCCAACATATTGTTATTAATTAAAAAGTAGACTACCAACTACACAGGTGGTTGGTGAAAACGTCATCCATCTTAATTTTCCTGATCTAGGAATAGTAATAGTAATAATAATAGTATTACAGGTTCGGGGCAATCAATGGCACCGCAACTCTGCAACATGAAAGAAATACAGCTGTCATCAAAGAGAATGGAAAGGGTTGCTCACCTGGCGAAGCAGTCCTGTCAATCACCTCCAAAACATAGTCTTTTCTATCGTCTATTTTACTCTGGGCCAGTTATATAAAAATTCACCCCTTAACAGTTGTTATGATTTATGAAAGGTGAAGTTAGTTGTACAGCTCAAAACTGTGTTTAAGTCCATTCTGTACAAAGTGATTTCCTTGGCAACAATTCCCTCATTGTGTGTATAATATTGCTATGCCTATACTTTTGTTATTGCACTTATGGGTTTATAGGTCACACACAACCCACAGGTTACTCAATCCCCACTTCCATACTCTGTGTGTTCTGCGGCTTAATTACAAGATTATCATGGGTATGCATATAACCCAATTTTCATTCAGATATCTCAAGGTCAGAGGTCAAGGGAACTCTTTGAAAATGGCCATGCCAGTTTTCCCCTCGCCAAAATTGTGCCTAACTTTGGAGCGTTATTTAGCCCCGCTCACGGACAAGCTATGACAAGACTGATACTAATGGATGCATAGGTCTATTAGTTTCATATCTCTTCAGTCTAGCTTTAAAAATAAGCCTGCTACAGCCTCTGAGACTAACGGCCGGAACACACATCTTGCGTGTGCTGTGCGTCTGCGTGGCGTTTTCATTTCGGTTCCCATGTTAACAGGTTACAGCAGCCACACCACCGGCATCAGACGCGCGTCTCAGGCGCGTGTCTTGCGAGCGTGAGACGCGCGTCATCTAGAGAATAGAAGCGAAGCCTATTTTTTCAGCTTTCCGCGCGCGTGTCTCTAGCGTCTCTACAGAAATACACATTAAAAATGACCTATTTCTGTTCATAATCATATCATACAAGCACTATTTTCAAAGCAGACATAATAACTGTTAGCAGAGTGGGTTAATGCAGCAGTTCTCGCGTGCACTCCCAGAGCAGCAGCAAGACGGAGGAAATAATATACACGAGGAACAGTTTCTCTTTCTCTGTGGTTCTTCTCCCATGGAGCTGTTTATTGACACTGACACTGGGTCAGAGACACACACACACATACATACGTTTTCCGTGCATGTTATTGGCTGTAACCACCTGTGTTGCGTTCAGGTAACATCCTAAATTACAATGTTATACAATTGAGAGCATATTCTCTTTTATATCAACAATAAAATTCTCACAACACTTCCGTGTTTATTTCTCTGGGCGAATTTGCGGCATATTTTTTTTGACTCTGGTTGCCAATCAAGGCTCGTTTTGATTTGAGACGAGAGGATGAGCTGAGCTCACAGCTGCAGTTCTCCTGCCCTCTGAAAAACCAGATAGGCTACAACGTGGCTTCGTTCCTCCCCTCCCCACCACACACACACACACACACACACACACACACACACACACACCAATCATACTGCCTCGATTCTGAAGTGAGCCCAAGCGATCTTCAGTTAAAATCATCATTGTATTGTTTATAGCAAATTTAATAAAAGGTAAACTCTATAGGAAGATAGTTGGCAGACAGGCAGCAGCGCAGCAGCTGCACGCACCAGCCACGCTGTCTGTGTGGATGCCACGGGCGTGCCAGCCGCAGCAAGCACGCCACGCACACGCACACGCCACGCACACGCAAGATGTGTGTTCCGGCCGTGAGACAGTAATGTAGGCAGCGGACACCAGCGCCCTCAGGATTTTGGGGTGGCTAGACACGCCCCATGTAATGAAGGCCGTTAAATGTGATTAAATAAAAATGTTACATACATTATAGAATAGTTTATTAATCAGGTATAAAACATTTATAACTGTTTATTAATTACTTACTAATGCTTAGTAATGTATGAATAATGCTTTATAAATTATGAATTGAGTATTTACTAATACTTAACTTATGCTTAATAGTGTGAAGTTATTATAAAGTGTTACCGAAAGCTAATATCATGAAGCCAATAAAAGCCAATTAAAAAAATAAATCTCTTGGTATGCCTAAACCGGAAGTGGGCAGGGCTTTTGGCTCTCTATTGTCAGAAGACCAGTATGACCCTAGCTGATACACAGTACATTAATTTATACTGTATGTCATGTTTCCACGCCACTATCAGCATAATCATTCATATGATACGGGGGGGAGGGGGGGGGACTTCAGTGCGGAAAGGTCAGAGAAAAGTTGGGAATTTTGAAACTGAAAATGTGTGGGAGCCCTCATGAATATATTTTAAAATAGAGCTAGTTTCAGTATTACAGTATACTCTGAATTTCTGAGAAAGTGTCATTCACAGAAACCTGTAGTTCCTCTTTCATGTTGAGAGGGATTGTTAAAGTTATGAGGATGACACTGTGTGTGTGTGTGTGTGTGTGTGTGTGTGTGTGTGCGTGTGTGCGTGCGTGCGTGCGTGCGTGCGTGTGTGAGTGTGAGTGTGAGTGTGTGTGCGTGCGTGCGTGCGTGTGTGTGTCTGTGTGGGTGTGTGTGTGCGTGTGTGTGTGTTTGGGTGTGTGTGGGAAAGATGTTCCCAAGAACTCGCAACACTCTTCTGTGGGAAGATGACAAGTAGGGACATGTTGGTATGGGACATGTCCCTACCGATATCAAGCACAAACAGAGAGCGAGAGAGAGCCGGGAAAATATATATCTGTGAACTTGAAATCTGGCCAGCTGATCCAGATCTTCCAGCCATTGTTGCCATGTCTTCGAGCATTCCACTGGAATTACTTCGTCTCATCCATATTTGGCCTTACAGAGTTGCTGGAGGATTTGCTTTGCCTTCAATGTGAAAGGTGCAAGAAGACCAAGAGGATCATACACATGATGGTAGAGAGTATGTTCCTTAAGGGCTCTGTTGTGCAGTGACACGAAAGCTGAAGATATCACTCTCAATGTCCCAGTAACAGTCCTATAGTGCTCTCTCATTAGGCAACTTCTCCCTGTCCAGATCCAAGTTCTGTATCTGCCTTTGTTTACCTTTGTCTTCATCAGGGATAGTTGCTAGTACAGCTCGATGAGTACTAACCCATTTGGTCAGCTTGAATCATCCAAGAGAACAGATTTCTCTGAGACCTTTAACAAGATCTATAGTTTGCTTCTCTGTCGCCACCGACTTGAGGCAGTCATCAACATAGAAATTTGACTTAATTGTGTCAACCACTTCTCCATCAAATGTGTGACCATTATCCTCTGCAGTCTTTCGCAACGCAAAGTTTGCACAGGTTGGAGAGGAAACGGTGCCAAAGAGATGGACTCTCATTCGATGCTCCTCCAGATCTTTGCTGGTGTCTCCATCTGGCCACCACAACAATCCGAGCAAGTTTACATCCTCTTCATGAACACGCACTTGGTGAAACATGCCCTCGATATCTGCCATAATGGCGACGGGCTCCTGACGGAACAGGAGCAGAACACCAAGGAGTGAGTTTGTCATGTCAGGGCCTTGGAGGAGTACCTTGTTGAGTGACGTGCCTTTGTAGCATGATGCACAATCAAAAACAACTCTGATGGTTTTCTTATGTTTATGGTATACACCATGGTGGTGTATATACCAAATGTTGCCATTCTCGCCATGTAGATCTTCTTGCGATACCTTCTCAGCATACCCTTTCATGATGGTGTCACTCATAAAGACTTTATACTCAGATGCATAAGCTTGATCATTTTGGAATCTTCTTTTGAGGTGTAATGCTCGTTGTTCTGCCATTTGGTAGTTGTTTGGTATGATGATGTTCTGATCTTGAAGAGGTAGAGGTAAGTGGTGGTGACCGTCCTTAAGAGTAACAGAACTTGATGCAATCTGCGTGAACTTTCGGTCATCAGCCGACATCTCCCTTTTCTCCTCACACTCTTTATCCGGGAAGTCATGTGCATATTGTTTTTCCAGAAGCTTCTCAATGTTAACAACTGAGATTCACTAATGCCACAGGACGTTCATCATCCATAGCAGTGGAAGCGTTAAGTGGGCTATTAACCAGCAGTGTCCTGACTGCATAGGGGCCATTTCCTCGGCTATTGATGATTCTCCATGGTTCCATAGCCTTTGGAGTATTTACTCCAATAAGAAGTTCGACATCTCCTTTACCTGGATCTCCTGCAGATAAGGCCATTTGTTAAGGTCTGCCTGGGTGAGGATGTTTCTTTTTGTCACAGGGATCTTGTTTTGAGTGTATAACTTGGGCAATTTCAGAAATGTACCATCTTCCACATTGCCGACTTCTAGACCGGTTAGCTCATAGCTCTTGACTATTTTCTCCGTTCCCATTGTTTGTAGAAGAACCTCAGTTCTCCGGCCTCTAGCGTTGAGCTGCCTCATGAGCCTTTCTGTACAGAATGTATCTGTGCTGCCTGCTGGGTCCAAGAAGGCATAGGCGGTCACACTTTTGGTTCCATTACAAAGTTTCACCTGCACAGGCACTATAGCGAGGAGGCAGTCTTTACCAGCCCCGATTCCTTCACCCCCTTCTAGAGAAACAAGGGCACTGCTGATAGATGTTTCTTCAGGCTTTACTGCTGCAATATTCTGCTCCACCTTATAAGGTTTAGAGGTGTCCATCTCTGTCTTGGAGGATCTCTTAATATGCAGAATAGTATTAGTGTGTGGCTTGACAACTCAAGTCATTCTTCTTTTACAGTTTCTACTCAAGTGTCCCACTTTCAAACATTCAAAGCATAAGCCATTTTCTCTGAGAAACTCAATTTTTGGCTTCATGTCTGTGTATTTATCTTCTGGCACTCGGCTAAAGGATGCTTACCAGCACAAAAGGAACAGCTTCTCACCAATTCTCTGCAGGGTCCTGACTCGGGAAGATAGCATCATGTCTTTAGGCCCCGAAATGCGCTTTACGCTGAAGAGACGTGGCGCAGTGCCAGAATAGGCCAGAATGGGCGTTTCGGCCTTAAACGCTATCTTCCCCACTGGTGTTAATTTAGCGCTTAGCGCTTTTCAAATCCAGGCCTTATTCAGTGCGTCGACTCCCCTACCAAATGACACACACAGACACACATGTGCATCTCCCAGCATGCATTGAGGCTTAATACATTTCAATAAGAAAAAGCAACCAAATCAGCCTAAGTAGGCTAAGTGGTAGATATAAATAACACAACATGCAACATGCATGTTAACACAACATGCAATTCTAGAACATTTCAATATTGGACAAAATAAAACATAAAAATCAAAACACAACCCTATGTGAAACATATAGGTAATCCAGGTGGCATATATATCCGTCGCAAATACAACGTGGTATAGACGAGTAACACGGTTGTACTGTGATGTCCGCTCCAACAAGATTTAACTTACTTGACACGTACTTTTTCAATAAAAACATATTTATGCCATGACTTTACATAATGTAGGCTATATTTATGTGCATCATTTAGCCTGTGCTGTGATGTGCAGGAGCAGCAGGTGTCGTGGATAATTCTATATGAATATGTCGAAATAATAGGACAACCTCTCAGTCGCTGCGAAGATATGAATCTGTTTAATTATAACCACACAAGAACATTTATAGGCAGCTTTGCACGCAAAGCCCAAATTCCCACAATGAAAGGAAACCACACCACCTAGCTAATCGTCCCTCAGGGACCTTGTTGTTGACCACTTTTTACCTAGAAACGATTTCACTGTTCCATGCTTGCGCATGATCCAAAAATCTTCCACATATCCTCCCTTTCTGACCTTTAGGTCAGATCTGAGTTTGGACAATGGATTTTTGCATACTCACATGCCTGGCTCAAAGTGAAACCGCCGTTCCCTTTCATGACATAAAAATGACAATGTTATATATTGGAATATATGACCTTATATTAACAGGTGTTACAATCTGTAAAATATAGGCTATATTAAGAATAAAATGAAATAATAAAAATGACAATAATAAAAAATGAAAAATAAAAGTAAACCACAATCTTTTCAGAGAAATATGTCTATACAATCATCATTCATCTTTTCAGAGAAATATGTCTATACAATCATCATTCCCTCCCTTATAGACCTATTTCTCTAACCCACTGTTCCTTAAGCATTGCAATTGTTTTTTCAAATTAACATGAACCTTAAATTAATATACCCAAATATGTATGGCATACTGGGATATGAAAACAAAAATACATGGGCCCCTCTTTCCAATGCCCCTTAATCTATCTTTTTAATCCTTGGTTTAGACTACAAAACTTAAACAGAAATAAAATAAAAAATAAAAATAAAGCCAAAATAATAATCATATATAAGGATGTCTTTGATTAAGTATTCAGATATAGACCACCCTGTTATAACATATATTCCTATATACTGGTATAATGGCACACCACCTGTGTGTGTCTAGTATATATTTCTCTAACCCACTGTTCTTTTCAAATAAAAATGAACCTGAAACTATCTTGATGACGACAACCTCATGGGCCCCACCCACTCTTCCAGTGAGCTATTTCCATCTATTTCCTTCTCCACCCCTTGGGGATAAACACATCAAGCATCTGGTTCTTTTTAGACTATATAAAAAATAATAAAATGACAAAATAACGACTAAATATAAAGTAATTATAACAAAATTAAAATAACGGAACAACTGTGTGCATATATATGTATATATATTAGATAATGACCAGCAACTCACCACCTGTCTGTGTGTATCAGTGTGTGTGTGTGTGTGTGTGTGTGTGTGTGTGTGCTGGAGCACTTGGCATATACCCAACCCCCATGCTGTTGACTCTTGTGCTCTTCCGGTGCAGAGAGAGAACTTCTTCTGGCTTGGGGCATAGGGACGACACTGGTTTTCACTTTTTGTTCTGCTATTTGGGGTGATCTCTCAGATCCTCCAACCCGAGAGCCGGCCCACCGCAGATTGTACCAATTTTACCTGACTGGCCACTTTCCTCTCAGCCAATACAGATGACTTCAGCCTTCAGTGTCTCCGCCCCCTTTTCACAATACTCTCTCCGGCTCATCATTCAACTGTCATTCATTCGCATATGGCAATGTCGGGGTCCCGTTGTGTATATAAGTGATCTCAGTGCATTGCTCCGATCATTACACATAAGCTTGGTAATACATATATACATACACACAGCATCCACAAGCAACTACATTTCCACCAACCATCCCATGTGTGTATCCCATGTGTATACCAGATATATTCAAAACCTCTTCACTTACCAGCATTTACATTTGAGACCTATTCAAAAAGTAATCACATAGACCAAAAATGTTTGTCATCAACTCTAACTGAAACAAAAACACTCCTTCAGCATATCAACAATTAATTTCATCACTCTTTGTTGATTTAGACCACCTCCTCCAAAAACATCATACTGACTTCAATCACCAGAACCAGGATACGTGCAGGTCTGTAGTACATATTGCTGATTCTGGCAATGTGCCCATCAGTTCAAAGCTAAATGTGAAAACTAAATCTACCACATGCACCTCTGCATACAACTATGAATTGATTATACATATCACTGGACATAAACGCATCAAATAATTCATCTCTTAAAATAAACAAAACACATGACCTTATCCTCCAGACACAGGATACATCTGTCAGTTTGACACTCAGACAAACATAAAACATTAGACATATACATTCAATTCACATAACTTGACATGACCCACAGACATGTGACATGACATAACACAAAGACAATTAGATTACAGTA
Source organism: Poromitra crassiceps (assembly GCF_964638095.1). Lineage (NCBI taxonomy): Eukaryota > Metazoa > Chordata > Actinopteri > Beryciformes > Melamphaidae > Poromitra > Poromitra crassiceps. The sequence continues at coordinate 19,359,563 of NC_139628.1, read as the reverse complement.
TCTCGGAGGAAGGAGCTGCATGTCTGTAGTAGCCCCCCCCCCCCCCTTTCTTTTCCAATCCACTGTGAAGAAGATTGCCTCATACTGTATAGCAAAACAGCAGCAACAGGCGAGAGAGAATTGCCTGGCCTAGCAACGCTCTCCCGTCTGCTGTTTTAAATCCTTTGCACAAAGTTTATGCAATATCGTCCTCTTCTTTTTACGCGCAAGTAGACGTATTGTCCTCTTCTTTACGCGCAAGTAGACGTCAGACAGTCCGATAGTTCAATTGTATTCCACTTTGACAGTGTCCCGTGGGACCATGGCACAACACAGTTATGGTGATATGGTGAGACTCACCGGCACATGGCGATACCATGTTGACCAATCTCAGCTCATCATCTGAGTCCATTGAGTCCGTCTCTCCAGGCATAAGATCAAACAGTCCTGTCCATCACCAGTAGTGCCACACCCATTGTCATCTGTCAGGCAAAACGTTCATGAGCATTCTTCACATCTTTAAATATTTCACAACAACCCTACTAACCCACATACCATTCTATTTTATTATTGTTGTAATGCCTATTATCGAAACCAACTCCCCATAAACCCTTGGGAGTGAACTAATTCAAAACTATTTTTTTATAACTCTTTCTGTCTTTTAAACATACTGAAACATTTTCCTCTCTGGCCTTCCTTTGCCACACTATTTTCTTTTTGCGCTTGAGTCCTTTAGACCTCCTCAAACCATTTATTTTCCTTGCTTCTTTTTCAAAACTGTATTTCTAGAATTTGCTTGACCACAATTTTGGTTCAACCTTTTTGACATAGTTTAGACTCTATTCTCCTAATTTATCTTAACTTATCTATATACTCATATTTAAGTTTGTTTGTTGTGAAATACTCATCTTTCATCTTTATTGGTCTGGCTCCTCCTTTGACTGTGTCCTCCACTTCCTGTCCCATTTCCGTTTCTTGAGCAGCTTCCTCAGAGTCACTGCTCTCTATTGAAGTTACAGTCCAGTTCAGTTTGAGTGCTCATCTGATGTATGACCCCTTGATGACAGCTGGAGGTCATACAGCAGCCACAAATCACCACTCAGGTCAATGACATTTGCCTGGGTGGGGACAGGAAAACAGGTGACAGCACCAGGTGCCAACAAAAATCAAATGCTCCTATTTGATGTAACTAATTGTCTTTCTACAATATTTGTTGCTGTTTAATGTTCAGAAAAGAAACCCAAAAGTTACCCTGTCCTGCATTTGTGTCTTCTGGTGGGGTCATCACGCTTGTGACCCTTTCTTTTTAGTGTCTCCCCATCCTCTGCAAATAGGGCTCAAATCGATGGACTTCAGACACTAAATCTCCATTGTATTCTAAACCACTCAAACGAAAATGAAAGCAAGCTTTTGGTCATAATCACTTAAGCTGTTAGTATGCATGCTGAGTGTATCCTTGTACACATGCTGGGTGTATTCATTTACAATGATGCAGAAAAGAATAAGCTCTTGATTATGACCACTTACTAGCACATGCTGGGTGTACAGACTATATGACACATGCTTCTTTCTCCTGTAACTTAATTCACTCATATAGGCAATTGTATTTATTTGACTCCAAAAACTTCCAAAACTCCTCCCTTTCATCCTTCTCTCTATCGCGTTAGTAGAGAGGATGATATAATATCTGATCTATGTATACACATTTATTTTAATTTTCAACAGTGTAGGGACTAGCTATTTACTAATTAATTAGTCACTGGTTTTTAATTTCTTTTGCATTATGCTGTCACTTAAACTGACAGTATGGCAGTATGTGACCTTTCCTGCCACACTGAAAACATGTCAGTGGGGTGGTCTTCCTCTGTGGACAGCCAGCACGGAAATGCCGTATCTCCCCACAATGAAAACATGACTGCCGCTGCAAGCATGCAATCCGGGAGGGCTTGTTCGTTTTAGCTATTAATTGCTTTTTCTTTATTCGCTTTCTCCTCTTTCGGCATTGGTTATTGTTGTTTGGCATGGCCAATATCCATCCCCCAAACGATATTCCTGCCCGTTTCAACTCGTTTACTATCTTTACCAATCCTGGAGGAATGTAATTTGGATCTATTTTTGGCCCCTTAACTGTTAGGTCTATCTTGTCTAATATTATCAACCGCATATTTATTTCCCCCGTAACGAGTGTGAACGAGGGAAGAAGGTCCATTCTCAACCACCTGCATCTCCTATATATTCTTGCAGTTGCAGTTACTGTACATATTTTCTTCCTCTTTGGACCATACACCACTATAATGTGAGGATTCCTTTAGGATTGTCAGTGTATGTGGCTATCACAAATATCTGATCTCTTTAATTGTCAGTACAGTTGCTCCACAGACTAGGAGGGGAACCTGCTTCTCATTGGTTAAACCGTCTCGCTTGAGCTTCTAACTGGTCAAACTGGCTCCGAAAGGCGGAAGGAGCATTTGGCAGCAAGCCTGTTTCTAACAATAGCTTTTCAGAGAGCACCACTCCACACACACTGCAGGCTCGGAGGGGAGGGGGGAAGTGGAAGTCACAGGAGGGGAGGGGGGATGAGCGCTGCTCCTTCCATTCAATACCATTCACACTTAATAGCAAGAAAGGGCACCATTGAGCCCCCTTGACATTTGCTCGGCCCTCACAATTTTTTAACTACGTCCCTGTATTTTGGCAATTTACAGTAGCCTGCACTTAAGACAGTATCGGCTCGCTCCTCTGCTGTTCTCACTAATCTCAACGCACAAAATTAATTACCAGCTTTAACAAGATCATGATAGCAACATAGCACAATACTAAAATAACGCAATAATTACTCACAAAATTACTCACTGCTCTTAGAAAGAGTAACATTTACAAACACATTTCTTTTCATAAATTGGCCTACAACAGCTCATCAGATTATTACTAATTATCATACACTATGTCAGACTTAACACGCATGTCCTATCATGCACATACAAACAACCATATCAATGTGCGGTGATGTATTGATGTATGTTAAACATCCAAGTTTGCTTTTTACATGCAGTTATTCTTTCAAAAAAAAATGTCCGCTCCAACAAGATTTAACTTACTTGACACGTACTTTTTCAATAAAAACATATTTATGCCATGACTTTACATAATGTAGGCTATATTTATGTGCATCATTTAGCCTGTGCTGTGATGTGCAGGAGCAGCAGGTAGCCTACAACCTGCCCTGAATGAGCCGAGTGGGGCTGCTTGTTCACTATTGTGAAAGTTATGTGTTTACAACATAAAGATCATGGAATTGGATGGCATCAGGAATGTCACCGATAGTTAACGTTCTATATTGTAGGCTACAGAGAGACCACATCAGCCCTGCTGAACAGATCTGTATTTGCCTGGCTGTAGGTTGAATTGTTTTATTCAGGCTATGATCTGTGATGAGATATCCAAATTGGCATGAAGTAATGACAGCATGCAGCCGCAACCCGGACTGGATCGAGTGGATCGGAGCTTAGAAAGGAAGAATGTCATTGCGTAATTGCAGTTCACCAATTACCACAGAACACAATAATTATATGCCTAAAAGGCGTGGTTAAATGGTTAAAGGATGGGTTTTCCGTGGGGGATATGAATATATATTAAATCTCACGCCCCTAAGGTTTTCAAATCTGTTGAAATTTTTGAAATTGGTTGTTTACAACCAGAGATATCAAGCATCTCTCACATTATTTCCATGTCGCTCTGACGCAAAACGCGTCAGAGCGACAATCCCCGCCTTGCGGAAGTCGTGCACCTATGAACTACAACTGTTGTGAGCCATGCTCCCGCCTCTAGAGGTCCTCCACGCCCCTTCAGAGGTCTGAAGAAAAACAAAAAGGCAGCCATCTTTTTCAACCGCATAGCCTTCTGTAGCTAATATTAGCTTTCCATAGTTCCTTGCAAACTAACCCGATCTCGGGAACGGAAGCACGTACCGACACGGGACTGGCGGCATTGGAAAGCTCGTCAAGTTTTACATCTAGTAGTAGGTGGGTTGAAGTAACGAAATCAACGCTGAGCAATGTACCCGTTTTTACACATTTTTACAGAAAATAGTTACAACATCAGATGCGCGTAACTCCTACGAAAATGCCTTAAAATGCATGAATTTTTTTTTATGAAGACATCTCCCGACATATATACTTCGGTATAAATTTGGTGCAATTTGGAGGCAATTTTATTTTAGATTTTTCCTTCTTCTCCCACATGTATTATTGTCGAAGCCTTCTTCTTCTTCTTCTTTGAGTTTTATGGCGGTTGGCAAACATATATGTGCATTACCGCCACCTACTGGAGTTTGATATCAGCCAAATGCCTGAGGGGTGGGCATGAAAACGAAGGCCACGCGAGCCCAGTGCATTGTGGGAAATGTAGTATTTCGAGTCCCCGCACCCGCACCTCCCCCCCACCATTATACTATATATTATACTATAACTACACTCCTTAAACCCCGTAGTTATACTCTAACTACACTCCTTAAACCCCGTTGTTATACTCTAACTACACTCCTTAAACCCCGTTGTTATACTCTAACTACACTCCTTAAACCCCGTTGTTATACCATAACTACACTCCTTAAACCCAGGTTGTTATACCATAACTACACTCCTTAAACCCCGTTGTTATACTATAACTACACTCCTTAAACCCCATAGTTAGACTATACGTACAGATCTTATAATTCACTCCTTAAACCCCGTAGTTAGACTATAACTACAGCCCTAAACCCCGTTGTTATACTATAACTACATGCTTATTTGCGGGCTGTATTCTAAAGCGTTACCAAAGACAATAAAAACATTATAAGAACAGTCTAGAGCAGCAGTTTAAAGTGCAGCACAACAGTTAAAGTGCAAATATGACAACTGTAGCAGTGATCTAAAGTGCACAGTAGAGATATAGGGCCCTATTCTCCCACAGGCCTTCGGCACTAAAACGGGCCTTAACCGCAAAAAAACGTGCCTTGCGCCTGTTTTGGGACGATATCAATATGGCTTTACGCTGCCAAATGCGCTTTAGGCCGAATGGGCGTGGCGCAGTCCCAGAATGGGCCAAAGTGGGCGTGTCGGCCTTAAATCTCGGCGTACTGATATCTTGGCACCTGCCTTAAATTTAGCGCTTTGCGCCTTTGAAAACCAGGCCTATTCACTGCGCCAGTGCACTTGTGCCTCTCCCCTGTCACCCTTCTCTGTCTCTCTCTGAAACCAGGCCTATTCAGTGCGCCAGTGCTCTTCTGCCTCTGAGTCACCCTTCTCTCTCTCTCTCTGACTCCCTCGCTCAAACAGACACAACACATAGCAGCACCCAGCTTCCCATAGGAAATAGCAGTTGTAAGTTTACTGCCTGTGAATGTCCACTCCCAGCATGCAATTGGGTCCTCAATTTCGCTACTAAATAGAGCCGAAATAGATATAAAAGGTAGATCTAAAATAATGTGTAATGGTAAGACAACCTGCAATTGTCGAACATTTCAATATTGGACCAAATAAAACATGAAATGAAACACCACCCTATGTGAAACATATATGTCCTCTTGAGCCTATATATACCCTGTGTGGATTTAACGTGATTTAGGTAAGTGACAGCGGAACGCGCTTCGGAAGCTTCTACTGTCATCTGCTATACTGTGATGTGCGCTCCAATAACTTCGCCCTACTCCACATTTAGTTTTACAATAAAAACACATTTATGCAATGACTTTACATAATGTAGGGTATATTTATGTGCATCATTCTACCTGCAGCAGGGGAGAGAAAACGATATCTTTCTGGACAAACTTTCACCAATCTAATAGGCTATATTTTTCTAGCTGATGCGTTTAGTACATTATTTTCACTTTGATCTTGCTATAGTGTAGCGTATTTACATGCTTGCAGTATTGAAACTGCAGTTAGATTGGTTTGAGAAGCATAATAATATGGAATAATAGCCTATAATGCAGACAGACAGGCTGGATGAAGGGAGGGGGGGGGGGGGCAGAGCGTTTGGCTTTCGTCTGGTTTTGCGGGATCACTGGAATTGGAGCTAAAAAGGCAAGCGTGCGATTCGTTTATTGCACTTATCCAATGAGCATGACGGTGCATAATTTTACGCCTAAAAGGCGTGGTTGTAATGCTTTGGGCTGCATCTAGCGCCAGCACGACGATATCAAGTGCGCCTTTCCACGCCCACTGCTTTGATCTGCGCCTGCCGCTCGGCCTAGAAACTGCGCCGATGCAACGATAGGGGCCATAGGGCCCTGTCTTTGCAGTGGCCTTAGGCGCAAAAACTGCCGTTAAACGCAAAAAAACACGCCTGGCGCCTGCCTCGGGAAGATGGCAACATGGTTTTAGGCCCCGAAATGCCCATTCTTCCACCACTTAAGGCCGTGAACTTGTGCTTGCTGTACCTTGACAATATAACTGAACAATATCCGACCAAAAGGAAAACTAAACTGACTACACGAAAGATAAAAACATCTGTTCATTTCATGCTGATGATCCTGGTGCTGAGTGGTGACATTGCCAGCAATCCAGGCCCAATCACAGACCCATGCGGACATTGCTCACGGGGTGTTCGAGCCAATCAGAGGGGCATCCAATATGATGGATGTGATTCCTGGTATCACATCAAATGCATTGACATTACCAAGCAGGAGTATGACACCCTGGCCAAATCTGCTCACTCCTGGTACTGCCCACCATGTGTGCTCCCTCAGTTCAGCGACTCATTCTTCCACCCACCTGATGATATTGACCAACACGCATCCATTCACCCTGATCATCTGCCTCATGACAATGAAGCAGAAGGAGTGGATTATTCCTGCTTTGACAAAAAAGGCATGCACTTCATCCACATGAATACAAGATCATTACTGCCCAAAATCTCAGAAATAAGAAATATTGCCTCCAGGGCCAAACCCAAGGTAATATCCATATCTGAGTCTTGGTTGGACCATACCATAACAGACAATGAGATCACATTGATGGATATGGCATTGTTCGAAAGGATAGAAACAGGCAAGGAGGAGGCGTCTGTGCATTTCTAAAATATGACATTGCATTTACCTTCAGAGACGATCTAATGTGTGACAATTTGGAAGCAATATGGATTGAACTGCACCTACCCAACAACAAACCCTTTATGGTTGGTACTTGCTATAGACCACCCAAGCAAAATGACTATCTCCATTACTTTGAAGAGACCTTAACAAAAATAAGATCAGACATTGAAGTCATTATATTGGGAGATTTCAACATCTGCTCCCTTAAAGTCCCTGGAAACCAGAAATATATTTTTATTATTTAGCATTTTGAGTTCATCACATCACAGGACCCTATATGTTAATAAGCCACCAGCCAAATTTGAACGATGATGAACATCGCAAAGTACATTATATAAATTTAGGTTTGACAGTCATGACAAAAGTCATGAGAATCAATTCGATTTTAGACTGTATTTTCTCCCGCGGACTGTGTGGGCATGTCCCGTGTGTGTGCGTGCAGGACTGAGAGGGAGGGAAACGGAGAGAGAAAGAGAAGGAGAGAGAGAGAAGGAAAGAGAGATGGAGTCTGTGGGCTCTATTCTCCCACAGGCCATCGGCGCTATTACGGGCCTTAACCGCAAAAAAACGTGCCTTGCGCCTGTTTCGGCAAGATAGCAATAGGCTTTAGGCTGCCAAATGCGCTTTAGGCCGAATGGGCGTGGCGCAGTCCCAAAGTGGGCGTGTCGGCGCTAAATACCAGCCTAGTCATATCTTGGGAGCTGGCCTACATTTAGCGCTTTGCGCTTTTGAAAAGCAGGCCTATTCTTTGCCTTCACTGCTTCTTCTCTGTCACCCTTCTCTCTCTCTCTCTCTGAGTTCCCAGCATGCATTGTGTTTCTTCATTTCGCTACTAAATAGCCACCAAATGAGCCAAAATAGATATAAAAGGTAGTTCTAAATTAATGTGTAATGGTAACACAGCCTGCCATTGTCAACATTTCAATATTGGACCAAATAAAACCTCGAAATGAAAACACCACCCTATGTGAAACATATATGTCCTCCTGGGCATATACCCCTTGTCGAGTTAACGTGATTTAGAGAAGTAACAGCGGAACGCGCTTCGGAACGCGCTTCTAATGGCATCTGCTATACTGTGATGTCCGTCCAATAACTTGGCCCTATTTCACATTTAGTTTTACAATAAAAACACATTTATGCAATGACTTGACATAATGTAGGGTATATTTATGTGCATCATCCTTCCTGCAGCAGGCGAGAGAAAATGATATCTTTCTGGACAAACTTTCACCAATCTAATAGGCTATATTTTTCTAGCTGATGCATAGAACATTATTTTCACTTTGATCTTGCTATAGTGTAGTGTATTTACATGCTTGCAGTATTGAAACTGCAGTTAGATTGGTTTGAGAAGCATAATAATATGGAATAATAGCCTATAATGCAGACAGACAGGCTGGATGAAGGGAGGGGGGGGGGGGGGGCAGAGCGTTTGGCTTTCGTCTGGTTTTGCGGGATCACTGGAATTGGAGCTAAAAAGGCAAGCGTGCGATTCGTTTATTGCACTTATCCAATGAGCATGACGGTGCATAATTTTACGCCTAAAAGGCGTGGTTGTAATGCTTTGGGCTGCATCTAGCGCCAGCACGACGATATCAAGTGCGCCTTTCCACGCCCACTGCTTTGATCTGCGCCTGCCGCTCGGCCTAGAAACTGCGCCGATGCAACGATAGGGGCCTGTGTGTGTGTGTGTGTGTTCGCTCATTGCTCGGCGCATACTGACAGAGAGGAAGAGAGACTGCCGCTGCGAGTGCACAGCGCTACTGTGTGTGTGTGTGTGTGTGTGTGTGTGTGTGTGTGTGTGTGCGCGCGCGCGCATGCATGTGATTCGATTAAATCTTATGAAGTCGATCAGATGAAGTCGATCAGATGAATATTGAAAGCCTTGTTACCATGCTGCATGTGGACAACACTTTCATGTTTTATCACTTTGATGTCCTTAACGACCGCAGCTGCACGTTGGCTTCCGTACATCGGCAATGTTTGGTTGTTGAGTGAATTCGTTCATCATACAAGCCTAGGCTACACTAACCTATGAACATATTAATTTTGGCTAGTGGGTGGAAATGCCTCCGCTCGCTTTTCAATCCAGGAAGTATCACCTGAAAGCATACCCCAGGACGGGAATGTGGCGGTGCTGCTTGGCTCTGTGTGAAAGCAATTTCTGTGGCGAGGCTGCCGGCTTTGCGGGCCTTCTGAACTGCAATATTGCGTGATCTGTGTGTGAAAGCGGCTACTGTTTGTTGAGGGATTTGATCTGTCTTGGTGGCCTTGGTCCTGCTGGGTTTAAAAGCTTTTGTAATGGTGTTTTGGGAAGGGTTCCAACCCCAATATATTTAATTGGAGAAGGTGATCATTCTGAATCCACTGTCACCTCAGGTTTTTCTTGATAACTTTCCACATAATCATTCATGCCATCACTTTGTGCTTGTGGTTCAAACAGTGGTGGGTTTTGTGCATCAGACTCAATGTTTTTCAAGACTTTCAACATCGCATCAGAGTCAGCCAGGTTTATTTCCAACTCCATTTGCTCCATTCTTGTTTGCAGTTGAGCCTTCTCCATGTCCAGTGCATGCTTTTCTCTGCTGCACGGGCTAGCAGAGCAGCTTTCTCTGTTGCTATTTTAATGCGGGCTGAGATAACAGAAGAAGTTTTTGAGTGCTTTGAGGAGCCTTTTGAACCTTTTGAAGAATGTCACGGAAATGCTGTCATGGCGTCCAAGAAGCAGCTGAGGGTCTAGTTGAGATTGTTTCCACATATCCACATCATTTAGAAAATCCCTGAATGTGGACATTTTTGGCTCAAACCATTTGGCTTTATCCTCCTTATTCCTCAGACAATTGCATTTGAACATATTCTTGTATCTCCATTAATTCATTGAGTGACTTTTGGAATATTGCAACATCGTCATTCACCTGTTCAGTATTTCCATCGGGCACCAGTAATGTTTTAATTTCATTCATCTTGCATGTGCAAGCCGCAAGTTTCCCTTTGCCTTTTTTGTGTGTGATTTGAAACGTTGCTCTGCCATGGCAGCAGTAACTGGAGGATCATCCAGGCTCATTATTATTCCATCCTCAATTTACCAATTCCTCCTCTCAATTAAAGTAATTAATTAATTCATCCACTTTAATTTTCTGTTTATGCAAAGCATTAATTTCATTGTTCATTTTATTTATTTCATTTCATTCATTTCTGCTTGCAGGTTTTAGTTCATCCATCGATTTTGTTCCATGAACATTTAAACATCACAACAGCAGATTGTCCCACTTCATTTGCTTTTCATATCATTTTCCACAAGTGTCAAAATATCACTGGACTTACGATCCTGCTTCGTTTTGTCAAACATCCCATTAGTATGCGCATTTCCATTGTTTGATTAAGCGTTTGTCACAAACAGCATTTCATTCGTAATTTTGCCATGCTCCTCTTACTCACTGGCAGCCTCCTGTGTGTTCAATCTGTTGAAATCCTGCGCTCCTCCATTCCTCCTTTCATCCTTCGGAGTTTTAATCCACAACTGTTACAGAGTCTTTTGACTAAATGTGGTGGCTTGTTAACAAATTTAGGCTGAATAGCCACTTGCCTTTGATGGGGTTGTGGGTTCGGACCTTTTTTCAGAGGGTATACTCCCTCTGACTCCCCCGTCCCACCATCAACACACCTGTCTGTCAAACACACCTGTGACCTATATTCTCTTAGGTGTCCGCAATACATATTAAAGGGCAAATTCATTTTATATTATGCCCAAGTAAATAAACCAAAATGATTAGGCAAATAATTCACACCTAATAGAACAATTAATCATAATCATCCAACAAAAATAATAATACAATAATTCAATTAAACAGAAATTGTTGGAAACTGGCTCTAACAATAATCGTTTGGGCAGTTTCCACCTCCAATCCCAGATGGCAGCTCCCTGATGCTGTGTTTGCTCTGTGAAAGGTTTCTGTTTTTAATGTCTTCTACGTGTTTTGTGGCTTTTAATCCTCAAAATTGCTCCTCACCTCTCATCGCACTCAGTGACTAAGGTGATCATTCTCACCAATTGACCTGGGAAATCTACAGGAATTCTGGTGCTCTCTATCTGCTTGCTCTTCCTTGCTGCTCTGCTCACCTGCTTAGCGTCTCCTCTGCCCTGGTGTCTCTCCTGCATCTGGCCTGCCTGCTTGCTACCAGTCTGGGTCAGGTCTTCCTCCTCTCTGCTCTCCTCCATATGCTGCCTGCTAGGTTCTGCCTGCTAGCTGCTGCCTCCATGCTAGTTCCGGCCTACTAGCTGCTGTTCTTGTCTCTCCCCCTGCCCCCTCTACACATGCACACACACAACAGAGATGGGGACTTGGACTCAAGTCACTCTTAAGACACACACACACACACTGAAACAATTTACTGCATGGTGTAGTAAAGTTTAGTAATGAACTGACATAATTTCTACTTAGTAATATTAGGAAGTATAATTTCTCAATATTATTTTGTAATATGTACACATGTTATTCTTGAAAATACATTAACTGTGTGGGATAGGTACATTTTTGTAAGAATGTTTGCGTAATATTTACTTACATAATACATAATAATATTTACATACATAATCCTAAAAACAATAGGTAAATTAACTGTGTGGGATGGGTACATTTTTGTAAGAATATTTGCGTAATATTTACTTACATAATACATAATAATATTTACATACATAATCCTAAAAACAGTAGGTACATTTTAATCAAGCATAGCTTTATTTAATCCGCGCATGCGCATTTGCACCAGGCAGTTCTCTTTCGGTTTCAAGCACATGGAGAAGGAGTTGGTGCATGGCTGCATTTTTGCAAGAGGATTGACTTGGTTGCAAGGTAAGTTTGCCTTTCTGTTTAATTCGATTTGTGATACTAATAGTGGAGCCGTGTGCGTTTGTGATACTTGTTGATATGTTACTGTTCATATTTTAATCTCATAAACTCGTGTTGCTAAGAGTGCAGGGCAGCTGCACCACGCCTGGTTAACAGTTGCCGCCATTTGACTGCCCTGTATTTTGAGCTGAACAATTCACAGTTTAAGCTGCCTAGTTGAGTGGAAGGTGCTCTTCCACTCTCGTTCACCACCAGTGCGGGACTGAGTATCCCGCCAGTCCCGCGCTGTGGAAGAGCTAATTTGTTATGTCTGAACATGTCTGAACATGCCTGTGAACTGCGTTCGGTGGCTCTCTCTCTCTCTCTCTCTCTCTCTCTCTCTCTCTCTCTCTCTCTCTCTCTCTCTCTCTCTCTCTCTCTCTCGCGCTCTCTCTCTCGCTCTCTCTCTCTCTCTCTCTCTCTCTCTCTCTTGCGCTGTCTCTCTCTCTCTCTCTCTCTCTCTCTCTCTCTCTCTCTCTCTTGCGCTGTCTCTCTCTCTGTGCTCACTGCATTTGCAACACGTGGAAAACGTGGAAAAAAACATGTCTCTGTCAACAGGACACAGGGCAGCCAGCACCACACGTCATCACAGACAGGCAGGATGAGACCGTGGAGTGACACTGACAACATTAGTCAGGCAAGTAGAAATGTAATGCATTCTATCATATATATATGATATATATATATATATATATTTCCCCCTATCCTTCACTGTGTAATGTGATGTAAAATTGTGGCTAAATGTTTTAGATCGGGGCTTTTAAAGTCTGAGACTGCACCCCCCCCACCCCCTTAGTTTACGTATTTACTACAAAATGCCACTCAATACCTGTATTGATCATACATTCCGTAGACACTCAATAATTGAGCAATGATAGCTTGATATTGCTGTTTGACATCAGACTACACCAAATTCATAAAATAAGGTTGGTCTGAAGGCATGTATTATTCTCTGACTCGAGGGGAAAATAGTAAATGATCTCTGAACTATCTCTTTAACCAAATCACATACATTTAGGCTATTCTATGTGATCTCCTTTTGATAACTAATGAAATAATGATATATGTTTTAACTTCCATTCACTGAGCCTTCCCTGAAACTGTTTGGAGTCCCCCTGGGGAGGCCCGCCTCTGTTTTAGATCATTGTTTTAATATCACAATTGTGTCTGTTACAGGATGACCTTACTCTTACGATGAGTCGAGAGTGGGAGGAGGACACACCAACACCAAGGGAGGTGTTGTGGGGACAACTGAGGCCGTTCCTGGACAAACTGAGTCAGGTGTGCTTGTTTAAAAAAAAATGCAGGAAGACACACCAATCCAATCCATACACAGCTCAAATCCTCCATCTTTCCACCCATGGCTCTTGTAGGGGTGGGAATCACACGTTTGATCTCAATACAATACTACATGTATATGGATTCATTGGACAATGATGCGATATTTGCCAATATCACGATTTCTATACGATTCGATTGAGCGGCTGCGATCGATATTACACTATACTGTATGCATTGATTTATATCCGAGAGGGGAGCGAATATCCTCTCCCTCTTTTTCTTGCGTGCTTGCTATGGTGCTCGCATTGTTTGTATGCGAAAGAGTACGCTAATAATTCATATTGATGTTTTCACTGTCCATCGATGCTGTGGAGCTGAACAGTCACATGACATCTCTTGCCCCGGAAGTGAGTTTCCCATTCATTTTTTCCATAGACATTTAAAAAAAATCCTTATATAACAAGTTTTAAGGCTGGAACCAAGCCAACTCGTGACCTACTGAACTGTGAGTGACCATAAAACATTTAACTTGGAGCAAAAACAAAAAATGTATCGGATCATTGAATCGATGCATCAATGCAGATCGATGTATCATTCCACCCCGAGGCTCTTGCTCCGTAGCCTGGTAAACCAGCCCGTCACGTGAACTCACATTTCATTTGGTTCTCCGTGACGTCTGGCCCCGACGCCAGTGGGGGGGTTTAGCAGAAGCTGCAGAGCGGAAGAGCCAATCAGCGACTCCGCTGTGATTGACAGCGCAAGTTGGCCAATCAGGAACGCCACTAGCACTGCACTAACAAAACAGTAATGGCCGCCTCCTTGCCTGATCGTCTCGAGGAGTAATGTCAGCATTTGTCTAGTTTAAACAGCCATAAAGTGCAGTTATTGCAGAAATAGACTCAATAACAACAATTAAACAAGTACAGGAGTATCGCCGCAACCGTAGAGTTTCTTGGCGGAAAGTATGTTTTTGCCATTCTCCCGAGTGGATTTGGGTTTGATTGGATCCGACGCTGATCGGCTGAAGGAGTTGTCTGTCAAGGCAACTACGCCCGCCCATGCTCCCGCCCCTGCTAAACCCCCCCCATGGCGTCGGGGCCAGACCATCACGCAGAACCAAATGAAATGTGAGTTCACGTGACGGGCTGGTTTACCAGGCTACTTGCTCCGTGCACTCAAATCACATGTTGTGTTCTCTCTTGACAGTTCATCTTGTATGAATAATGGTTCAGTATTGACACAATATTTGTTGTGCTCTGTTCACAGAACCAAAGCATTGAGATGAGACATGAAGCTGTTATCTGCACCCTCATACTGTACCTTGGTGAGAAAGAAGAGGAACTTTTTGACGAATGCCAGGTAATGCATGATTTTTTTAACACTTTAAAATGTTAATTTGTTATAATTTAAAATGCAAATTAACGGTAAGAGAGGAAGGCAGACGAAGGGATGGAGGGAAGTGATGGAGATATTACACTCAGCCATGGCCTAAATGGCAGATAAAAAAAATAAAAAATCGTACTGTATCATCTGGAAGAACAAACTCAATTTCAATTATTCAAATTAAGTACAATCACAAAAATTAAACATGCTCTACGGTTACAAAGCCATAGGTGGGCCTTTTCCATTGGCCCCTTTGGCCACTTGAGCTAAACCATGTCACCCTGATTTATGTTTCCTTTACCACTTTAAATGCGCCGAGCCTTGCCCGAGATGGACATGGGGCCAAAGGCACGGCTCATGTGATCAGGAAATGGTACAGTAAAATGAAGCAGATATCTGAAAGTACAAACCGAAACACACGAGACAAATTAAACATCAAACCACAGAGATTTAATTATTAGAAGCTACAAAAGAACACTTGAGAGGCTTTTAAACACACCTTTCTCTCTGCTCTCTCCACTCTGGAGAGAGACAAGAGAGTTTGCTATTACAACCTATGCTGCAACACAGCTGTTTGTTTGAGGGGGAGGAGGGGGGTCGTCAAGGGTTGACTGAGGTGTTGCTGCAGCTCGCTTGCAATTTTGCAACCCGCTCGAGGTGGGTCTAGTGTGCTTTGGTCCCATTCCAGAGAAGGTCCATCTCAATCGCAGCTCGGCATGGCTTGGCACATAAAAAAAATTGTAATGGAAACTGAAATCAGCTCGACATGGCATGGCTTTACACAGCTAAAGGTGACAATGTAAAAGGTCAATTAAGGTGCAGAGGCGCACGATTGGCTGAAAGCAACATGTATGCAGGGGCTACAATCTGGAATGCAGCCATCTTGTGCCATGTTCTGCAAATATTTTATGAATGCTGGCTTACTGTAAAAGCATCACACCGTGAACTTACTGTAGATTTGACACAATTTAACATAATCTGAGCTATGTTTGATAAAGGTCATTTTTAACACTACTGTATGTGTTCATTCTGCCCTGACAATGTAATCACTTCAAATGATTCAATCACTCTATTTTGTATTTGTTTCTCAACTGAATTGTCTTTTTTTTTCTTGTCAATTGTATGAGGGGGACAGTCGCAGTGATGCCACTCAACACATCCTCAAGATCCTGGTCGTCCATGGTGCTGATCGAGAGGAGCCAGTGGATGTATCCGTCCTTCTTGAGGGCAAGGAGATGTCAGGATGCAACAGTACTGCTGTCGCCATGGCAAGTACTGTACAATCTGCTGCTGGTACGCCTCAAATCACTTCTCCATCTTGCCAAAGACTGTAACAATTCACCTGCATTGGACCCTCGTCTCGCATACAGCAGCTTGTGGACTTTCCAATGTCATGACAGACATTAATCAATAACAGATGCATCTGATATAGAATGGTTGTTTTTTTGCTGTAACTGAATGTTCATTCAAGTGTCTGCTTTTCTGTAAAATGTTTCCAAAGTCAAGTCCTGGACATATTTGACCAGATCCAACACAAGTCTTTTAGAGCAGTGGTTTTCAAACGTTTTCACATCAAGGACCCCTACATGACACAAATTAGACCATGGACCACATTTGATAAGATTTTGTCCCAGGGTCCACCATCTGATACAATATTACAGAAAGTGTACGAAAATCCATGACGCTGAGCGCACCGTCTATCGAGACCCAGCACTCCAAGCAACAGCCTCCACAGCTCTGTCTCTAGTACACGGGGCCAATAACTAAAACGTAATTTAGCCACCTAAAACAACGCCCACCTAAACAAATCAATATCAGTGTACATGCAAGCTCTATTTTGACAATTTTCAGCACTTTACTTTACCGTCAAACAGCCCTCTCATTCGGCACTATTTCTTCCCAACCATAGAACTACTGTATTCCTCCGCTAAACACCTGCACAGAACACAGAGCCGCGGTTTACAAAACAGGAAGGCTTAGAAGAGAGACAAAACACTGACTTACTTTACGCCTACATTCCACTAGGTCCGTGTTCGGTCCGTCTGCGCTGCGGTACGGCATCGGAGCCGATACGTTTCCACTCTAATCATTGTGTCAACCCTAGATCGTATTTCACATAGTCACATCAACATAACGTCACAATGGGTGGAATATGCGCGATTTCACCGCGAGAACTTGTCGGTCTCGTCACTCTAGCTGTCTGGCGCAGCGGAGCCGTGACGTGCTCTGCACGCAGCCGGTGAGTGTTGACGCAGCACAGAGCACGGAGCAAAACCGGAGCTCAGCCGCAACGCAACGCAATGCAACCAGTGCAATCCCGGCGTTAGAGACAACAAGTCACCTGGCCTCTCACGTCTGGGACGTTTTCCCCAATTCATCCTGGGAATGGTGAAAAAGGTCTGCAGGACACCCCGGCATTTAGGCAGCCTATTATGGCAGTTCCTCGTATCTCTCTTTCTGCCTGTTCACTCTCTCTCTGCAAAAGTTCCTCTTCTGTATATTAGTCTCTCTGGTTCATAATTGTATTTGTCACCAAGGTGAATGGCATATCGTCCTCGCTATCAAAATCACTCATATTTTCGTTTGTGTATTCTATTTGTTGTCTTCACTAACAAGCCGGGAGAAATAACCCAAAATAACAGCTGATCTGCGGAGTAATCCAGCGCCGCGGCTCTGTGCAGGCGTTTAGCGGAGGAATACGGCAGTTGTACGGTTGGGAGAAAAAGTAGTACCGAATGAGAAGGCTGTTTGGCAGAAAAGTAAAGCGCTGAAAATTGTCAAAATAGAGCGTACATGTACACATATATCGATTTGTTTAGGTGGCCGTTGTTTTAGGTGGCTAAATTACGTTTTAGTTCTTGGCCCCGTCTACTAGAGAGACAGAGGTCTGGAGGCTGCTGCTTCAGAGTGCTGGGTCTCAATAAACGGTGTGCTCAGCGTCCAGAACACTGTACCTATTTCAGTTAGTGTATGGAACTAGCTGATAGGACCCCACTTCAAACAAACCGAACTATCCCTTTAAGTCAATGATTTTTGAGTGGTCTTGTGTCTGCCCTGGTATGTCACCTTTTTCATTATCCATGTTTGCATCCCTGGTCAAGCTAATTCCACGGTTTTGTTGTTTCAACCATTTGGAAGGTTTTACGGAATGCACCTTAAGTAGATGTTTCCAGATGTCACATGTGATGTGAACGTTGGTGATTCATTGTTGGGAAAAAAATAAACTGTTAAATGGTATTTTAGTTGTGATTTGTGAATATTTGGTAACATTTATGGAAAACATGTAAAAACATTTACATAATAGACCCTTCTCACGGGGGCCATTTTGTGTCGAAAAGGCAGAATAAACACAGGTGCAAGCAAAACACTAATGAGGATTTCCAAATTCCAATCATGGAAGTTGGAAACCCTCATTAGTGTTTTGCTTACACCTGTGTTTACCCTGCCTTTTCGACACAAAATGGCCCCCTTGAGAAGGGTCTAATTATAGTGAGTAATTATTAAGTAATTAAAATGTCCAACAGAGAACAATACAGATGAATAAGATTTACTTGATAGTTTTAAATAACATTTACTTAAAGGTTTTAAGTAGATCTTACTTGATACTGGCAAGTGAGTTGTACTTAGTATTTCAGCACTAAAATTTACTTGAAAATCGCTGTGCAATTTGTTGCAGTGTTTTATTTAAGTAAATCTTACAAATTATTTCTTTGAGTGCAGGGACTTGAGACTTATCCTCAAGTACTTGAGACTTGACTTGGACTTGAGATTTGGGACTTGTGAACAAACTTTATTTTTGTCTGTATACATTAAGGAAAGGTCTACTAATAATAATGTCATCTAATCAATGCTGATATTGTATGCTAATCAGTGTTGGGCAAGTTACTTTCAAAATGTAATATACTACATATTACTAGTTACTTTCATTTGTAAGTAATAAGTTACTTTACAATATTACTTTCTGTGTAGAGTAACTCGTTACTTATTACACTACTTTTGCATTACTTTTACCAAAACAACAGCAGCAGCAGAATGACATTGCTGCCCCGGAACCATCCCGAAAAATTATTTCAACCGCATTTTATTTGCATAAAAACAGTTTGATTAGGAAATTATTGTATCTTTATTTAAATATGTGCTTTGATTTAAAGAAAAATAACTAAATTTGTAACTTGAGTTACTTGACAAAGTAACTGGTATAATATTACTGAAATCCTATAAGTAATAAGTTATATTACTGAGTTACTGCTAAAAGTAATATATTACATGTAATATGTTACTTTTGTAATGAGTTACCCCCAACACTGATGCTAATAGATAATGTGAGGATAATACAGTGCATGCTTTGAATTCCACTCCTCATGATGTTTTCTGCTACCTTTTTTTCGCTGCCTTTTTTTCACTGTGATTTCCTGTTATTCTATAGGCTACCTTGGGCCATCTCAAGGTATAGGGAACACGTTAAACTCTGGGGCCATTTGGTAAATCATGTAAATGCAAATAATAAGGTACTGCAATGGAATAAATATTCATGCAAGGATGACATTTTGCAGGAAGTATGCTGGAATATAGGGGAGGGAGCAAAATAAGATTCTGGGGCTTGCTGCGATTCTATTTTAAAATTTCACCCACAAAAATACAAAAAATACTGTCCGTTTTACAAATTCTCCTAAAAAATGATTATTTTCCATCAGTTTATGGTGAATATCACTTCCTCATTTGTATTTAGAAAAGTGCCCAGGTTAATAAGCTTCAATTTGAGCCCAAGATTAATTTCCTATCTCAAAGATTTCAGATTTCAAAGTTTTCAGTCACTGGTCCTCCAGGTGATGTGAAAATGATGTTCACTTTTTCATAAAAGCATGAAACTTTGTGTACTTGTACAGTTTTGGGCTCTGAACATTTTCAGAAAGGGAGCATGTGGCCTATGCCTTGTGGTGGCCATGGCAGCCATTTTACTCTCCACTATAACCAAATTATGCATTTTACATCATATCCTGAACCACACATGAGAACACAGAAAAGGTGATCTCTACCACTATGTTTTAAAGATTACAATGGCACTATATATAAAATCATAAACTTTTCAGGTAAATAGTTTATGGTGAATTCAATGACATTGTGGGAAGGAAATCACAGTATCTGAAAGGAGTCTATTTGCCAGCCTATAGAGCCCTATTGTGAACCCATAAATGTTGAGTAGCCCCAATGTTTATGTTAGAAATGTGCAGTATGGGTGGCCAGCATCATAACATGGGTGCCCAGCATCATCACACATACATACATACATACACATACATACATACATACATACATCATACATACATACATACATACATACATACATACATACATACATACATACATACATACATACAGGTGCAGCTCAATAAATTAAAATATCGTGGAAAAGTTCATTTATTTCATTAATTCAATTCAAAACGTGAAACTCTCATATTATAGATTCATTACACACAAAGCGAAATATTTCAAGCCTTTATTTGTTATGATTTTAATAATTATGGCTTACAGCTAATGAAAACCTAAAATTGGTATTTCAGAAAATTACAATATTACATAAGACAAATCAAAGAAAAGGATTTTTAAAACAGAAATGTCGGCCTTCTGAAAACTGTTCGATACTTGGTCGGGACTCCTTTTACACCAATCACGGAATCAATGCGGCGTGGCATGGAGGCGATCAGCCTGTGGCACTGCTGAGGTGTTATGGAAGTCCAGGTTGCTTTTTCAGTCACACCCAAAACATAATCTTTTCTATTGTCTATCTTACTCCAAAGGGGTGTGTTTTATAAAAATTCACCCCCCCCTACAGTTGTTATGAAAGGTGAAATTAGTTATAGGCCAAAATTGTGTTTAGGTCCATTCTGTACAAAGTGGGGCATTTTAACATGGAGTGAACGGAAACGACATCGCTTCCGGGTCCTGCCTCAAGTGGCCATTCGAGGAACAGCTTTCAAGATCACTTCCGCAGCTTCTTCTGTAAAACCCCGAGCTAGCCCACTGGTTTCTCAGGCTTAAAGTGCAACAGAGATGTAGACAAATAACAACATAAACTCTGAGGTTTAACTCAAGCAGTGAAATCATTCATGCCTCCAAGAAATGTTGAGCAACCACTGCACAGCGGCGGCCTGACTGCGGTTACTCTTTTGTTTTACTTTGTTTCAAACTTCAGATTCTCACATATTGCTTTAGCTGCGTCTTGCAGATAATCTACTGGATAAGTCGATTTTCTCAAAATTGACCAACTATAAAACCACCCATGACACCTTTACCTAGCGTCTTGGCAGCCACTGGCTCACCCTCACACCGACGTGTTACGTCACGTCACGTCCGCGCCATTTCAGCCAGTGAGAATCACTCTGCTTTTATCCAGCGACCTGTTTGGATGTGCTGAGTCCGAACAGCTCCACAAATGAAAACGAGAACGGCGGACGGGACAGCGGGCTGTGGAATTCCGACCTTGCTTCTCTTCGCTCGAGCGGCGGGACCTGCTTCATAAAGCTAAGAGTAGCTTGAGTACGCTAGCTGTGTCCAGTTAGCTTGGCTACACCCTTGACTGTCCACCTCCCCGGCTGAGGAGATATTACACTGTTAGTGTGTGAGCATTGCTAGTAGCTTGTTACGCTAGCCCAGGTCAGCTAACCAGATTAGCCAGTTACGCTAGCCTTCCCCGGGAAGAAACAGGGTAGAAGTGTTGTCGCTAGGTGTCCCTCGTGTTGCGGTTAGCTTGACGTATGCTAAGGGATTTTTGGTTGCGTAAGCTGTTGACCTTGTTATCTGCCTTCCCCCGTTGGGTATAGGCATACTACGTGGCTTCGCTATAGGTTCGCTTGGCTTGGCTTGCCTTTACCTAGCTTAGCTTCCCGTCCGGGTTCGCAAGTTAGTTCCCCTGTTGCTAGTTGGGCTGTGTTCACCGCGCCTTGCTTAGTTATGAATAGGGCTGAGCTGTTTTGGTGCGATGCTGAGTTAGCGACAGATGATCCCCATGATCAGTGTATGTATGTGTGTCCTGAGCGGACTCCTGCTACTGTCGCAAATGTGCTGCGTTCCTCATGACTACGCGCCACCACCGGGCCGCCATCTTCTCTGGGGACTTGCCTCCCAGTGGCTCGCCCAGCGCGACCCGGAGTGTGCTACTTCCCTCCCCGCGGGGTTGGGAGATCAGGCCGCTCCCTGTGGGTCAGTGGAGTCCCACCCACTGCAGTGGGGTGACTCCGCAATGCCAGACGACGAGGAGCAGGGCAGTGTCGAATATGATCCCATATACGATCAGCAGGACCTTGTCATTGAGCTCTAGGTGAGTGATGATGAAGGGGATGATGAAGGAGGACATGTGGTGGGTCAAAGCTGAAGCGGTTGAGGAGGAGGCTCGCACCTCCGCGGCGAGCCATACGAAAAGCAGTTCAGTGTTGGCCATGCCTGGGCCTCCCCCTCCCCCCCAGCTCCTTGCTTCGGGTGCGCTTTTTCCAGGCTCCCACAGCCCCACAACGCCGCATGCTGTAATGTACGGGGCACCGTGCATCCTGGTTCCATCCCACTCCCACTGGGGATGGAGCATGGTGTGCGAAGGCCTCTCGACGAACGGCGGTCGGAAACCCCAGGAGTTTCGCCACATAAACATGCTAGAGTTGGAGATGGTTCGCCTGGCTCTACGTCACTTCCGACGTCAGATACATGGTCACTGTTCTGATTCGTTCAGACAACACAGCCACGGTTGCCTACTTAAACAGGCAGGGTGGTGTTCAGTCAGAGGCCTTGTACCGGGTAGCGGCGGAGATACACCGGTGCTCTCCCTGTCAGTGGCCCACTTGCCGGGCCGCTTGAACTTTGGCGTTGATGTCACGGGGCAAACTCCGACAGATGGAGTGGCGTCTGAGATTTAGGCCAGATTCGCCTGCGCCCGTGTCAATTTCTTTACATCATTGCCCCCTGTGGTTCTCTGTCTAGGAGGACGGCCCCCCCTTGGCTCACGACGCTCTGGTGCACGTTTGGCCCAGGGAGAGCCTTTATGGATTTACCCCCATTCCCCTGATCCCGCAGCTGCTGGACATGGTGAGGGAGCAGGGTCTGCGGCGTACCCTGATGGCCCCTCGCCGTGGCTGCTGCCACTCCAGACGGACCTCCTGTCACAGGCGGAGGGGGAGATACTCCACCCCTCCCCTCACAAGTGGAAGCTGGCAGCCTGGTTCCTGAATGGGACCGCCTGCTAGCTCAGGGCCTACCTGTGAATGTGGTACACATGCACTATACAGAGTGCTAGGGCTACCTCTACACGCTCTCAATACGCTTATAAGTAGCGAGCCTTCTCGCGCTGGTGCGCAGAACGGGCCGTGGATCCAGTGTATTGCGGTGGGGAGCCTCCTTCTGGTCTCCCGGTTCATGAAGGGGGCTCACAGGTCACGCCCGCGGACGCGGAGCCTCTTCCCTAAGTGGGACTTTGTTACGCTGTTGGAGGGTCTCTCGGGTCCGCCGTTTGAGCCCTTGGACACCGTTGACTTGAAGTACCTGTCACTGAAGACTGCACTGTTAGCCCTGTCTTCGGATAAGAGGGTCGGTGTCTTGATTGCCCTGTCGGTGCAACAGTCCTGCATGGTGTTCGCTGATGACCGGTGGAGTGTTGCACTTTGGCCTCACCCTGCGTACCAGCCTAAGAATATCAATGCCAGCTTCAGGTCTATGGTCGTAGACTTGTTAGCTTTTTGCCCCCCTCCTTTCAACTCAGAGGAGGAGCAGCGTTTGCATGTGCTATGCCCGGTGCCGGCGCTCCTGGCCTTCATCGGCAGGACGCATGCACTGCGCACCTCAAACCAGTTGCTGGTATGCTTTAAGCCATGGGCCCTGGGTGGGGCCCTGTCCAAGGAGCGATTGTCGTACTGGATAGTGGACGCTGATCCAGGAGCGACGAGACGGCCTACAGAGAGGAGGTGGAGGCCCTGGAACAATGGTGCCAGGACAACCACCTCTCTCTAAACGTCTCCAAGACCAAGGAGATCATTGTAGACTACAGGAAGGGGGGGGGCACACCCCCCAATCACCATCAACGGCACAGTGGTGGAAAGGGTGGACAGCACCTGGGAGTCAACATCCACCAGGACCTGACATGGGCCAGCCACACCGCCACTGTTGTCAAAAAGGCCCAACAGCGACTACACGGACTCAGGCGCCTGAATAAATTTGGGCTAAGGCCAAAAATCCTCAGGGACTTCTACAGAGGCACCATTGAAAGCCTGCTGACTGGTTGCTTCACCACCTGGTACGGGAACTGTACCACCATGGACCGCAGGGCGTTAAGAAGAGTGAGGCGTGCGGCCCAGCACGTAACAGGATGTGAGCTGCCAAAACTGCAGGAACTGTACAACCAGCGGTGCCTCAGGAGGTCCCCTGAAGATCATCAAGGACACAAACCATGCCCACAACAGCATGTTCTCCCGGTTACCCTCAGGGAGGAGATACAGGGTCCCAAAAGCACGCACAAATCGCTTGAGGGACAGTTTCTTCCCGCAGGCCACGAGACTCCTTAACATACACAAATAAACTCCCAACAATCCAGGCCAATCATGTAGTAGCTGTACTGTAGCTGCTACCATTACATATGTTTAATTAGGTCTATGCTATTTGCACCTACGTGCAAACAGAATGTTTAATTATGTCTATGCTATTTGCACCTACGTGCAATGACTATGTCACTGTTTTGCCTTGTTTTTATTGCTTTACTGCCTTATTGCTTGTTAGGGTTAGGGTTTTGCACTATGTTGTAACGGTGTCGCGACGTCCTGCCTGGTGTGTCGGTGGAGGACAAGTGTGGCGGCCTCATGGTCTACTCACCACACCTTTGTTAGGTTCTATAGCCTTGATGTGACGCAGCGCACCCTTTGCACACACTGTCTTGTCAGCAGCCAGGGGGTAGTGCCTTTGGTCAGTCATTATGCTGTTCGGGCTACCATGGGCGAAAACCATGTACCCCGTTGCCAGCCTTAGGTCTCAGGGTCGCATGGGGTGCTTCCTTGCAGCAAGGTTGGTGGTAAATCAGCAATATATGAGAATCCGAAGTTTGAAATGAAGTAAAACGTTGGGGTTGTCCTACAACCCAGTTTGCCAAGACGCCTTCAGGTGTCATGGGTGCTTTTATAGTTGGTCAATTTTGAGAAAATGGACTTATCCAGTAGGTAAAAAAACGTAAACAAGGAAATATGTATTTGTTACTGCAGTTCAGCTGACTGTAGAAGTCACTTGAGGCCTAAGTTATACACAGGATTGAAATGTTTGTTCAGGTGAGTTTGCGGAGCAGCTGAGACATAAGTCAGACCAATTGTAATGAGGATGTTAGTAGTTATATAGGGCATGTACTACCTAGAAAAAGAAAAAAAACACATTTTTTCAGTACTTCCGCAAAGGGCACTTCCGCTTTTCGAAAAAAGGGGCGTGGCTTCTTTTTGGTAAAAGTCAATTTTTTCGGTTTTTCTCAAAGGGCACTTCTCTATTTTTTTGCCTTGTGCTTAAAAAACACTTTTCTTGTGAAAAACCTTTATTCCACTTGTTCCTCAAAGGGCACTTCTGTTTTTTAAATCACTTTCTTGTGGAAAGTGTTTTATCTCAATAGTTCTTCAAAGGGCACTTCCGCATTTTCCCCCCATATCAGCAGCTCACAGAAACAGCATCGTTTTTTTTTATCTAGGCCAAAATACAATTTGGTAACTAGCCTAATATTTCTTCACACCGGTCTACAGATTCCTCTGACTTGCCCCTATGATGTTTGCATCATATCAACTACTTGCTTGCGAGTTTTAATTTCCACCTAGCATTTTTGATCTCGGCCAAATACATTTGGCCCATTTTAGGATCTGAAACTAGTATTTTGTTAACAGCGGCGACCATTTTCACTGTCTACAGATTCCTCTGCTTGCTCACTGGTGTTTCACAATCTCACCCATAGAGACCCAGGCTTCCCCTGCCAGCCCATCCCACCCCCCCCCCCCCCCCCCACGTGACGTTGTCTATTACCACGGCCGGTGTTCTGTCGATTTCGCAATCACTTCCGTTTTAAATAAACTTGTTTCTTTTTTGACCGTCAGGTGGGGCGTTCCCGACAGCACGTAACGGCCCTTGAAAGCTACGAATAGCGGCGAGATCAGGTGGGCGTTTCTGACAGCACGTAACGCCCCTTGAAAGCTATGAATAGCTGCTTGCTCACGTATTTCTCTGACTCACCCATAGAGGCCCCACAGGTTCGCCCTGACAGCCATCCCACCCCATGCCCCTTATATCCTTTGCGTGCCTGTCAAGGCCATCTTATACCAATGTATCCACCATTCAAATATTCCATAATTGCATGGTGTGCATGCAAATATTCCATAATTGCATGTTGTACAGGCTATCTTAGCTAGTATAGCCTACTAATGTATAGCCTACTAATGTATTCCCAAGGCTATTCTGTAGATTCCATCCGGGCAACACACACACAACACACAACACACACACACACACACACACACACACACACACACACACACACACACACACACACACACACACCCACCCACCCACCCACTCACACACAGCCAGCCCCCAAACACACACACACATATTCACAACCACAAACATAGCGCGCGTTAGATTGTGGGCAGGTTTTCTCATTGAAACATTCCAGTCAACTTCATCATTCATGTGTGATATTATGTATTTTCCCATGTTTTTTCCCACTCCGGATCCAATTGTGACATCACCATGATGTTTTTTGATAGGCTATAAGCCTATTAAGCTTTGAATTAAATTTGATTAATACAGATTGAGGTGGATTGAATAGCTACAGACTGTTTTCCAATTGAAAAACGATTGAATACAGACTATGGTGTATGACTATGCCGTTTACCCGTCTCTCAACCAGACCAGAGTTACCCAGCATGCACTAGTGTGTTTCAACACTGTGTTTTTGGAGATTATATGTGCTACGTTAGTTATGTTATATGGCAGTAAAATGCCACTGAATGACCAAATTGATTTATCTTGATTTTTTTGATTTAACACCAGCGTTAGTTTGTTGTTTATGCGTATGCAATAACGGATGCGTTATTATATTTACTGGAATACATACACACGCCAACCTATGTGCCCTATCAGAGTTCGTTACGTTATTGTACAGTACAATAAACAAAACAACATGATAGCATCAGCTGCATCACTATACGTGTGAGCGTAAGTATTAATGGTTTGCAACTTGTTTGTGTTGTACAGCATTTGGTTCAAACATATGGCGACATTGAATCAGTGTTAGCTTAGCGCTAGCTAGCTAGCATACACTACGATCTGTGAATAGAATTGGCCTGGTCTTGGTCGATATGACCAAAAATTGATATAACGTTACAGTAGCATGGACCCCTCTCGTTTTTTTATTACAGTTGAAGATTTCACAATCTCAACCACTCTCAATCTTGTTACAACCCAGACCCCGGATATCCGTGACCTACGGGTATTATTTCAAAATATGGAATATGGAACGTGAACAAACATCTTAGTTTTATGTATCTGTATTTTATATGATTATTTTAATAGTTACTAACTATTAATAGTAACTAACTAGTCCTCCACACAGAATTGGTTAATTTACTGTGAGACTTTATGTTTTGTAGACAAGCACCAAGTATATATATATATATATAATAATAATAATAATAATAATATATAATAATAATAATCTTTGTAATACAATTGTTATAAAATTAAAATGTATATCACACTTACAATATGTTTGTTGTATGTATTACAACTTAATTCAACTTTGTCTATCCCCACCTCTCCTCTTCTCTCCTCTCCACACCTCACCCCCTCCTATCTCCTCTCCTCTTATCTCCCCTCCTCTCCTCTCCTCTCTTCTCTCCTCTCCTCACCTCACGTCTCCTCACCTCTCCCCTCTCCTCTCTTCTCCTCTCCTTACAAGCCTATAGATGAGGGATTTCAGACAATGTGTCCATTGTTACAATATTGTCAACAAAAATAGCACTAGTCTAAATAACATAACTTAATTCAACTTTTCTCAGTACACTTTCCAAACATTAACACACATCAAACACAACAACTCTTTCCCACTACACTTTCCAAACATTAACACACATCAAACACAACAACTCTTTCTTACTACACTTTCCAAACATTAACACACATCAAACACAACAACTCTTTCCCACTACACTTTCCAAACATTAACACATATCAAACACAACAACTCTTTCTTACTACACTTTCCAAACATTAACACACATCAAACACAACAACTATTTCCCACTACACTTTTCCAAACATTAACACACATCAAACACAACAACTCTTTCTTACTACACTTTCCAAACATTAACACACATCAAACACAACTCTTTTCTCACTACACTTTACAAACATTAACACACGTCAAACACAACAACTCTTTCCCACTACACTTTCCAAACATTAACACACATCAAACACAACAACTCTTTCTTACTACACTTTCCAAACATTAACACACATCAAACACAACAACTCTTTCCCACTACACTTTCCAAACATTAGGCGTTTCTAAGATGTGGGGTCAATATCAATCTAGAATCTAGATTGATTTGATTCATTAATTTGGCGTTCTCTCATGCAAAATATCCAACATCCAATATCCAGAAGTAGTGATTACTACACAGAAGTAACTTTAGTTCCACCATTTGCTCTTTGCTTCAAACATAATTTGGATCAGTTGTAACTTTGACCATTTCTAACAATTTCTAGACAGTGAATTTACACAAGCACTTGAGTGAAATTCATAGTACCTATAGGGACTGTGATTGAATGAACGCAGATTGTCAGATTTGTATACCAAACCCTTATCCTGGTGCCTGCAAGGGTCGTCTGTACCACTAATGTCAGCCACTATGTGTTACAATATTGGGCTGGTTTCATAGACCTGGCACAAAAGTACATGCATCACGTATGCTGCATATATCCATATATGCCTCTACCGTATGGGTTATTCATAATAGTCAAACATGGTTTTTCATGTTCTGACTTGCTGAAATGTGTGCTGCATATATACATGTTAGTTACACATAATAGTCAAACATGGTTTTTCATGTTCTGACTTGCTGAAATGTGTGCTGCATATATACATGTTAGTTACACATAATAGTCAAACAGGGGTTTTCATGTTCTGACTTGCTGAAATGTTTTTACACGTCACGTAAAACAGTTTTTAAAACAGTTAATTAGCCTACACAATGTGTTATTTCAGGTTATTGTAAGTTATTGCATAGTTGCAATCTTTCATACTTACATACTTACAAGTGGGTTGTTTTTTAATGGCATGTGATTTGCGGTTCTAATTACCCAATGTGTAATTTCAGGTGATTGTAAGTGTGTCATACATACCTACAAGCCTTCATATCAGTTGGTTGTGTCAATGATTTTCTGTACCTCTTGATGCGTCAGCATTGTCTTTGTCAGGCTTAGAAGCAATGTCTAAACAGTAAACAGTTTATGACAAGTGGTGGCAGCATGCTATGCTACTACACAAGACGTGTTATGGTACATAAATAATATGTAGCGTGTAATAATCTGAAGAACTCTGTCAGAGTCCTACTCTGTCATTATTTTTACATTTGACTTTGAGAACTATGATGAACTGTTAGTCTCTGTACTGATGTACAAAAGTAACAAGATTGAGGTTGTGAAATCTTCAACCGGAATAAAAAAACTGGATATAATATAACTGAATCAGTTAGGCCAAACTATTATCAGTCAGGTCGGTAATGACCGGGGGAAATTATATGATTATTGTCCATTGTGTGTATGATACAACTTTGTTTATCATTCTGCCCCTCACACTATACAGTCTGTATTTAACTGAACACACTGTACCTGCCCCTTGACCTCGGAGGGGCTCTTCTGTCAACGGGCCTGAGGCAAGGTGTGGTGATCACAAGCATTGGCATAAATATTGTGGTAAATGAAATTGGTAAATTGGTTAAGCAAAGCAAGTAATGCTTTTGCAATGTAGTTTGTAAGATGTATTTTACAAGATATTTTCTGAGATTTGGTTATATTAACTTATTATTTATATTATTATTCTATTATTATTATTCTAATTATTATTATTCTAATTATTATCTACTATTATTCTAATTATTATATTATTATATTATTATTATTATTAGGGGTTATTAGCTATACATATTAAAGTATAGATGATTGTTTTGCCCACCTTATTTGGTTGCCTTATCAAAACAAATGTACAGCATGTTAAAGTTTTAAATAAAGTCAAGTCAAGTCAAATCCAACAGGTCTTAATGTCAATTAATTTAGCTTTAACGTGTTTTGTGAAACACACACACACACCCACACATTGACCCCTCTCATATATACGTAACTGCCTATAACTGTACATATATTCCTTTCACACACACTTTTCAAAATAGACACTCTTTCATATTGTGATTCATAGTGATTCTTGTTTGTTTTATGTGATCCCGGTTTTTAAGCAAACCGGATCCAGTTTCCTTCCTGTACAAGGCACATCCTGTACAAAGCACATCCTGTACAAGGTACATACTACATTGGACTCAATGATTCACAGCTGTATCAAACAAATGTATGTTTTACTGATACAAATGACCAAATTACCACAAATTCAACATGTAATGCCATTTTCTCAATAATTTTGGTCAAAACATTTGGTGTGACCCAGATCAGTCCTTGTAACGAGGACCTTGTTATCACTGGTGTATATCCAGACTTGGCACATTGGATGTGTCCCAAGATCAGACATTGTAATGAGGACCTTGTTATCACTGGCGTATAGCCAGACTTGGCACATTTGGGGTGCCTCAGGTCAGTCCTTGTAATGACTTGATCAAAAATATTACAGACAATATATATATATATAGTAAATATAATTGTATAATATATTCAAAGTATTGTTAATTGTTAATTATTATTATTCAAAAACCTGAAAATACTGTAAATACTGTAAATAAACTAAACTAAACCTAAAACTTGGAACTTGTACTGTGTGTTAATTTAATGTGTTTTTGAAACACACAACCACATATAAAATCTCAAGTGAGATTTTTGAGAAAGAAAAAAGAAAGCTGCGCCCCTTTCTACCGGAAGCCCTGCCCCTAGGGACGGGACCCCGTAACTCTGGGGTGTAACAAGATTGAGAGTGGTTGAGATTGTGAAATCTTCAACTGGAATAAAAAAAAAGTCAATGCATGGTTGCTTTTTGTTTGAAGAAGCATCGCCCCGGAACACCATAGTTAGATCACTGCTCTAAAGACACATCTCTCTCTCTCACACACACACATAGGAGCCTGTCTAAAAAGAACGTTATCAACGCAGGGTTAACATGACATCATTCTATGAGGTGAGTGCTCTTTCTGTTTTGGTTTCTTTTATTATGACCTTAGCCGCAGGTTTATATTTTTACCCGTTTTTTTGCTCCCTTTTTTAAAAATCTCTCTCCTCAGAATCGGCCGTCTACGTTAGTTTGCCTATCCTACTTTCTTGTTTTATGTAGGCTGTATTTAGGCATGCAGAAAGTCTATCCAACTACGTTCTTGCAAAGAAATACGTGCAAGGGTCCAATTTAGCTAGCCTACTTTAAAAAAGCATGAATTATCCGGCAAGCAATAGGGAGGGATATAGGCTGTGGTGTGTAGTAGCCTACGCCTAGGGTCTGCCTGCCTCGGCTATATATGTTTTAAGTCTCCGGTAATATATGGGTTTGTCTTGCCACTGAATATTGAGTTTACTATCGTGAGTAAATATCAGCTTGATTGTGTGCGTGTGTGTGCGTGCGATATATATGCTCCCATAATGTACTTTTCCAAACTTTCCGATGGGCATAGTTTTCCTGTCATATTTGCATGTCAGCCATTTATAAAAATGTTAATTGAGAGGACTTGTGTAGTAGGCCTGCTTTGCTGGTAGTTCCTTTCATCAAATCTGTATTAATTAATTAAATTAATTAAATTATTAATTAAAGTTATGGTTCAGCCTTCATTCAAACTTTGAGAGACAACTCAGACTGACCAGGCCAAACAGTAACAGTCTCATAACAGACACACGTGGCCTATGTTCTGTGAGACAGATCTCCATTTTTTACCCTAACCTTTTCCACCCCTTCTTATTCCCAGGTCTTCAACATTTCCGAGAACGACTCGGATGGGTCCGGGGGGGACTATGACAATATCGACTTTGGCGAGGAGCCGTGCGGCCAAGCGCTCAGCGAAGAATTCTACCGGATCTTCTTACCGATGGTGTACGGAATAATCTTCCTTCTGGGGATTGTGGGCAATGGATTAGTCATCTGTGTCATGGGCTACCAGAAGAAGGTCAGAACCATGACAGACAAATACCGGCTGCACCTGTCAGTGGCCGACCTGCTGTTCGTGCTCTCGCTGCCCTTCTGGGCGGTGGATGCGGCCAGCGGCTGGTACTTCTTTAGTTTCATGTGCGTGGCCGTGCACATGATCTACACCGTCAACCTCTACAGCAGCGTCCTGATCCTGGCCTTCATCAGCCTGGACAGATACTTGGCGGTGGTGCGGGCCACCAACAGCCAGGCCACCAGGAAGCTGTTGGCAGACAAGGTGATCTACCTGGGCGTGTGGCTGCCCGCTGCGCTGCTCACTGTGCCCGACCTGGTGTTCGCCAAGGCACAGGACATGGTGACACCCTCAGACCAGCTCTTCGGCGCGGACATCGTGGAGACGTCGGGCCCCCCGGTCATCTGCGAGCGCATCTACCCACAGGTAGGGTTAGGGGTGATATTCTAGAGCGATATATCAATAGATATTGTATTGTATCACTATTGTATCATTGCAATTTGCAAAGGGGAAATATTGATATCGTCATCTTTAAGGTACGTGTTGTAAATCCAAGGCGATGAAGCATAGATGTGCATGGTTTATGACCATAAGTGAAAGGTCAAGGACAAAAAAAAAAGGGGGAAAAAACAGCACTCACAGATCAACTTATCTTGTTTAATGGGAATAATTTGAATTGAAATTGTATCGTGTCAAGACACTTTGTAAAATCACCAAATATCGTATCATCGTCCAAATAATTTATATAGTATCATCTCGTGACTATCCTTGTGATTCCCATCCCGCAGGACTCCAGCAAAGTGTGGATGGCGGCGTTCCGCTTCCAGCACATCCTGATGGGCTTCGTGCTGCCCGGGCTGGTCATCCTCACCTGCTACTGCATCATCATCGCCAAGCTGTCGCAGGACGCCAAGGGCCAGACGGTGAAGAGGAAGGCGCTGAAGACCACCATCGTCCTCATCCTGTGCTTCTTCGGCTGCTGGCTGCCGTACTGCATCGGCATCCTCATGGACACGCTGCTCAACCAGCTCAACGTCATCCCTCACAGCTGCGCGCTGGAGCATGGCGTGCACAAGTGGGTCTCCATCACGGAGG
Source organism: Poromitra crassiceps (assembly GCF_964638095.1). NCBI lineage: Eukaryota > Metazoa > Chordata > Actinopteri > Beryciformes > Melamphaidae > Poromitra > Poromitra crassiceps. Next base: position 19,326,495 of record NC_139628.1, on the reverse strand, counting down.
CGCTGGCCTACTTCCACTGCTGCCTCAACCCCATCCTGTACGCCTTCCTGGGAGTCAAGTTTAAGAAGTCAGCCAAGCTGATGCTCAGCAGCAGGTCCAGCCAGAAAAATGCCACTCTTATGACTAAAAAGCGAGGGGACATTTCATCGGTGTCCACCGAGTCGGAGTCTTCAAGTGTTTTGTCCAGTTAACACTTTCAGTGCCACGGCCCTTGGGCAAAAGGTTGCTTGCTGTGCCACATAGGCCGCAATGCATTTTAAAACAGTCATATAATTTTTTTAATAATTACTATGTAAACACTGAACACGCACAAATAACGATGAGACTCTCTTCTATCACCTGCAAAAAAAAGTTTATTGATCCCATTTTCCGTTCTTTAGTTATGAGCCGGAGAAGATAGCTTGATTGAAGCAAAAACATCCCTTTTTTTCTACGAGCTGAGATAATGAGCCTTTTGTGAAATTAAACATTTCAAGCACATCACTGACTCTGAAGCTAATTTTCTGATGTCTGGGTCTGTCTGGGTGAAGTGTATGCTGCTCTGCGTGCTCCCCCCCCCCCCCCCTCAACTGCACACGCCTCCTGGGTGTGTCTTATGTGTCTGGTGGCTCTCAGTCTCTGCTGAGTTTGCTGCGCACACACAGTGAATGGTGCGCGACATTCAGCTTTTTGGTTCCGCGTGTGTTTGTCACGGGCTGGCATGCTTCCAGTTCGGAATAATAAGGCTGATTATGTGAATGTGCTGTTTGCAGCGTACATGGAGGTGCTCAGTTGTGACAGCGGATGCTGCTGCTGGGGGCACAGCTGGCGTTGTGCTCGTTTATGGAGGCACGTCGATGCATACGGACGGATGCGATGCGATTTCCTCATTTTCCCCAGTGACTATTTCTGTGTGTTTGGCTCCTTTTTCTCTGATCAGGAGAGTGCTGTCGCCACCTAATGGGTTTGTAAAATAGGTTATCGACCTCCAATAGCTACAATATTGTTAGAGGCGACGTAAGAAGCTTAGATCGACACCCCCCCGTCAAAAAAACAATTTGGAGGTACTGACGCCATTTGGCGTCGCTGGCACTGTACGGTAAATTTCTAATGACGCCATATGGCGTCGCTGGCACTGAATGTGTTAACAAACAATTTGACACGTTCACAGCCTTTGACTTGACACTCTCAGAGAGAGAGAGAGAGCCAAACTAAGCTTTAATTCCTAGGAATTACTACATTTTGTGATGTAAAGACAAAGTTTTTTTATACATTTCGTATTGTTTCGCAGGCTCTGTGGCGACGGTGACCGATGAGCAAGGAGGAGAAGCTCAGCCTAACTGTACGATTATGCCCATGGTGTATTTGGTGACGTAGGTTTGCACCTGTGGTGGTAATATTTTTATATGCAATATGTTTATTGAATACTGTCCCTGTTCAAATAAACAATAAAGATAATAAAAAGAAATAACTCTTTTCTGCGTTGTTTTGTCGTCGATACCCCAAACCTCTGGAAATCCCTGACCCAAACCCTGACTCAAACCCTGACTCAAACCCCAACCCTAGCCCGTGACCAGTTCCCAAGGGGTAAATGGAGTCTGTGTATGTACAATGGTGAACAACGAGAGTCTGCAACTTATATATTAGAGGAGCAATATCTAGATATTTAGAGGAATATTTAATTTTAAATTAACATTAGGATTATATTGTGTAATAATGTTATTCATTATTTCATTACAACAGACATTTGTACAATATTAATATTATTAAGGAAAAACCAGATTATGATGATAATCAATTTTATTTTATTTTTTATTGTCACAGTATACAAGTTACATACGAGGAGTTTGAATTTATATTTCCCTCAGTTCATGCAGAAAAGCTTCCGAAGCATCCTGCACTCTTGAAGGGGTAGCATGCTGGTGCAGGCTTTTATAATGTTCAGAAAAGTAAAACTGAGCAGTCCATCTGGCTGGTCCAGAGTCAGGGGCGAGTTCGGAGGAGAAGGAAGGTCTTCCGGTGACGAAGGTGGGGTAATGAAGAACAAGGGTGATGACGACGGGGACCATCCGTACATCAGACGGTTCAACTCTTCTTCTTCCGCCGAATCAGAGTGGCTGTGAGTTGTAATGAAGGACAATGGTGGCGACGACGGGGTCTCCATGATGATGGTATCTGTCTTTTTTATTGTGTAAAATGGTATGAGTCTCTTTTGAATCCGTCTCTTTTATCCTTATGTTGTGATGAGGAGGAGGAGCTAGGTCTAGGGGAGGGCGTGGCGTAGGGGTATGGGAGGAGATCATCAAAAATGGCGCTGACCGGAATTTGTTAGAGAACAAATGTGAACAAATGTGAACAAAAAGTAAGATGGAGGGCGTGGCTTTTTAAAAATTGGGTCCTGTTAAACGTTCGGCTAAATCGCCCCTCATCATCCGTAAAATGTGTGTGGTTATGTCCATGGTGTATTTCTCGCCGTAGGTTTGTTGTATTTGATCTATTGTGGCCAGGATGTCTGCCTTCAAACATCTTCTAGGGGTGGTTTGAATTATGCCGATATCATCAGGTAACGTTGCGATAGCAGCTGCCTCATCACAGTCCTCAGGATTCCTTTCTGTATTGCCATCTACAGCTACAGCTGCAGTAGCAGGGCAGGGAGGCCTACGAAAACACTGAATGAGTGTCGTTTGAGTCGTTTGCTTTCGCTTCATTGTGTACCTATCAAATACGACATCTCCGCCCCTGAGCAACTGTTTTGGGTGGCAACAAGCAACGTCACAGTTACGTCACGCTCGTCATGTTCGAGTCGGCTCGACGGAAGCCGCTAGGGTTCAAAAGTCCGCACTTTGTAACACCGAGCGCACAGGGTGAATTTTTCTTTTCTCTTTTTTCTTTCTCAAAATCTCACTTGAGATTTTATATGTGGGTATGTGTTTTCAAAAACACATTAAATTAACACACAGTACAACTTGCATGTTTTAGGTTTAGTTTAGTTTATTTACAGTATTTACAGTATTTTCAGGTTTTTGAATAATAATAATTAACAATTAACAATACTTTGAATATATTATACAATTATATTTACTATATATATATATATTGTCTGTAATATTTTTGATCAAGTCATTACAAGGACTGACCTGAGGCACCCCAAATGTGCCAAGTCTGGCTATACGCCAGTGATAACAAGGTCCTCATTACAATGTCTGATCTTGGGACACATCCAATGTGCCAAGTCTGGATATACACCAGTGATAACAAGGTCCTCGTTACAAGGACTGATCTGGGTCACACCAAATGTTTTGACCAAAATTATTGAGAAAAAGGCATTACATGTTGAATTTGTGGTAATTTGGTCATTTGTATCAGTAAAACATACATTTGTTTGATACATCTGTGGATCATTGAGTCCAATGTAGTATGTACCTTGTACAGGATGTGCTTTGTACAGGATGTGCCTTGTACAGGATGTACACATACAAGGAAACTGGATCCGGTTTGCTTAAAAACCGGGATCACATAAAACAAACAAGAATCACTATGAATCACAATATGAAAGAGTGTCTATTTTGAAAAGTGTGTGTGAAAGGAATATATGTACAGTTATAGGCAGTTACGTATATATGAGAGGGGTCAATGTGTGGGTGTGTGTGTGTGTTTCACAAAACACGTTAAAGCTAAATTAATTGACATTAAGACCTGTTGGATTTGACTTGACTTGACTTTATTTAAAACTTTAACATGCTGTACATTTGTTTTGATAAGGCAACCAAATAAGGTGGGCAAAACAATCATCTATACTTTAATATGTATAGCTAATAACCCCTAATAATAATAATAATATAATAATATAATAATTAGAATAATAGTAGATAATAATTAGAATAATAATAATTAGAATAATAATAATAGAATAATAATATAAATAATAAGTTAATATAACCAAATCTCAGAAAATATCTTGTAAAATACATCTTACAAACTACATTGCAAAAGCATTACTTGCTTTGCTTAAGCAATTTACCAATTTCATTTACCACAATATTTATGCCAATGCTTGTGATCACCACACCTTGCCTCAGGCCCGTTGACAGAAGAGCCCCTCCGAGGTCAAGGGGCAGGTACAGTGTGTTGAGTTAAATACAGACTGTATAGTGTGAGGGGCAGAATGATAAACAAAGTTGTATCATACACACAATGGACAATAATCATATAATTTCCCCCGGTCATTACCGACCTGACTGATAATAGTTTGGCCTAACTGATTCAGTTATATTATATCCAGTTTTTTATTCCGGTTGAAGATTTCACAACCTCAATCTTGTTACTTTTGTACATCAGTACAGAGACTAACAGTTCATCATAGTTCTCAAAGTCAAATGTAAAAATAATGACAGAGTAGAACTCTGACAGAGTTCTACAGATTATTACACGCTACATATTATTTATGTACCATAACACGTCTTGTGTAGTAGCATAGCATGCTGCCACCACTTGTCATAAACTGTTTACTGTTTAGACATTGCTTCTAAGCCTGACAAAGACAATGCTGACGCATCAAGAGGTACAGAAAATCATTGACACAACCAACTGATATGAAGGCTTGTAGGTATGTATGACACACTTACAATCACCTGAAATTACACATTGGGTAATTAGAACCGCAAATCACATGCCATTAAAAACAACCCACTTGTAAGTATGCAAGTATGAAAGATTGCAACTATGCAATAACTTACAATAACCTGAAATTACACATTGTGTAGGCTAATTAACTGTTTTAAAAACTGTTTTACGTGACGTGTAAAACATTTCAGCACATCAGAACATGAAAACCCCTGTTTGACTATTATGTGTAACTAACATGTATATATGCAGCACACATTTCAGCAAGTCAGAACATGAAAAAACATGTTTGACTATTGTGTGTAACTAACATGTATATATGCAGCACACATTTCAGCAAGTCAGAACATGAAAAACCATGTTTGACTATTATGACTAACCCATACGGTAGAGGCATATATGGATATATGCAGCATACGTGATGTATGTACTTTTGGGCCAGGTCTATGAAACCAGCCCAATATTGTAACACATAGTGGCTGACATTAGTGGTACAGACGACCCTTGCAGGCACCAGGATAAGGGTTTGGTAAACAAATCTGACAATCTGCGTTCATTCAATCACAGTCCCTATAGGTACTATGAGTTTCACTCAAGTGCTTGTGTAAATTCACTGTCTAGAAATTGTTAGAAATGGTCAAAGTTACAACTGATCCAAATTATGTTTGAAGCAAAGAGCAAATGGTGGAACTAAAGTTACTTCTGTGTAGTAATCACTACTTCTGGATATTGGATGTTGGATATTTTGCATGAGAGAACGCCAAATTAATGAATCAAATCAATCTAGATTCTAGATTGATATTGACCCCACATCTTAGAAACGCCTAATGTTTGGAAAGTGTAGTGGGAAAGAGTTGTTGTGTTTGATGTGTGTTAATGTTTGGAAAGTGTAGTGGGAAAGAGTTGTTGTGTTTGATGTGTGTTAATGTTTGGAAAAGTGTAGTGGGAAAGGGTTGTTGTGTTTGATGTGTGTTAATGTTTGGAAAGTGTAGTGGGAAAGAGTTGTTGTGTTTGATGTGTGTTAATGTTTGGAATGTGTAGTAAGAAAAGAGTTGTTGTGTTTGATGTGTGTTAATGTTTGGAATGTGTAGTAAGAAAAGAGTTGTTGTGTTTGATGTGTGTTAATGTTTGGAAAGTGTAGTGAGAAAAGTTGAATTAAGTTATGTTATTTAGAAAAGTACTATTATTGTTGACAATATTGTAACAATAGTCACATTGTCTGAAATCCCTCATCTATAGGCTTGTGAGGGGAGGAGAGGAGAGGGGAGGGGAGGAGAAGAGGGGGGAGGGGGGAGGAGTAGAGGTGAGTTGATGAGAGGAGAGAAGAGGTGAGGAGAGGAGAGAAGAGGAGAGGAGAGGAGAGGAGGGGGGGAGGAGAGGAGAGGAGAGGAGAGGGGAGGGGATGGGAGGGGATGAGAGGAGAGACAAAGTTGAATTAAGTTGTAATACATACAACAAACATATTGTAAGTGTGATATACATTTTAATTTGATAACAATTGTATTACAAAGATTATTATTATTATATACCATTATTATTATTATTATTATTATATATATATATATATATATATATATACTTGGTGCTTGTCTACAAAACATAAAGTCTCACAGTAAATTAACCAATTCTGTGTGGAGGACTAGTTAGTTACTATTAATAGTTAGTAACTATTAAAATAATCATATAAAATACAGATACATAAAACTAAGATGTTTGTTCACGTTCCATATTCCATATTTTGAAATAATACCCGTAGGTCACGGATATCCGGGGTCTGGGTTGTAATAAGATTGAGAGTGGTTGAGATTGTGAAATCTTCAACTGTAATAAAAAAACGAGAGGGGTCCATGCTACTGTAACGTTATATCAATTTTTGGTCATATCGACCAAGACCAGGCCAATTCTATTCACAGATCGTAGTGTATGCTAGCTAGCTAGCGCTAAGCTAACACTGATTCAATGTCGCCATATGTTTGAACCAAATGCTGTACAACACAAACAAGTTGCAAACCATTAATACTTACGCTCACACGTATAGTGATGCAGCTGATGCTATCATGTTGTTTTGTTTATTGTACTGTACAATAACGTAACGAACTCTGATAGGGCACATAGGTTGATGTGTGTATGTATTCCAGTAAATATAATAACGCATCCGTTATTGCATACGCATAAACAACAAACTAACGCTGGTGTTAAATCAAAAATCAAGATAAATCAATTTGGTCATTCGGTGGCATTTTACTGTAATGCAAAGTAAGTAGCGTTAGCCGCTACATTAGCCAAAGTACCGGTAGTATCTGACTACCATAATGCATTACGGCGATAAGGGAGACAGGGCAAATTCGGAAACTCCCCCGGCACCCGCTGGGGGTCGCATTTCATTCAATTTAATTCAAAGCTTAATAGGCTTATAGCCTATCAAAATCATCATGGTGATGTCACAATTGGATCCGGAGTGGGAAAAACATGGGAAAATACATAATATCACACATGAATGATGAAGTTGACTGGAATGTTTCAATGAGAAAACCTGCCCACAATCTAACGCGCGCTATGTTTGTGGCTGTGTTTGGGGGCTGGCTGTGTGTGTGTCTGTGTGTGTGTGAGTGGGTGGGTGGGTGGGTGGGGGTGTGTGTGTGTGTGTGTGTGTGTGTGTGTGTGTGTGTGTGTGTGTGTGTGTGTGTGTTGCGCGTAGGGAATCTACAGAATAGCCTTGGGAATACATTAGTAGGCTATACATTAGTAGGCTATACTAGCTAAGATAGCCTGCCACAACATGCAAATATGGAATATTTGAATGGTGGATACATTGGTATAAGATGGCCTTGACAGGCACGCCAAGGATATAAGGGGGGATGGGGTGGGATGGCTGTCAGGGGGAACCTGTGGGGCCTCTATGGGTGAGTCAGAGAAATACGTGAGCAAGCAGCTATTCGTAGCTTTCAAGGGGCGTTACGTGCTGTCGGGAACGCCCCACCTGACGGTCAAAAAACAAACAAGTTTATTTAAAACGGAAGTGATTGCGAAATCGACAGAACACCGGCCGTGGTAGTAGACAATGTCACGTGGGGGGTGGGGTGGGATGGGCTGGCAGGGGAAGCCTGGGTCTCTATGGGTGAGATTGTGAAACACCAGTGAGCAAGCAGAGGAATCTGTAGACAGTGAAAATGGTCGCCGCTGTTAACAAAATACTAGTTTCAGATCCTAAAATGGGCCAAATGTATTTGGCCGAGATCAAAAATGCTAGGTGGAAATTAAAACTCGCAAGCAAGTAGTTGATATGATGCAAACATCATAGGGGCAAGTCAGAGGAATCTGTAGACCGGTGTGAAGAAATATTAGGCTAGTTACCAAATTGTATTTTGGCCTAGATAAAAAAAACGCTGCTGTTTCTGTGAGCTGCTGATATGGGGGGGAAAATGCGGAAGTGCCCTTTGAAGAACTATTGAGATAAACACTTTCCACAAGAAAGTGATTTAAAAAACAGAAGTGCCCTTTGAGGAACAAGTGGAATAAAGCTTTTTCACAAGAAAAGTGTTTTTAAGAACAAGGCAAAAAAAAATAGAGAAGTGCCCTTTGAGAAAAACCGAAAAAATTGACTTTTACCCAAAAAGAAGCCACGCCCCTTTTTTCGAAAAGCGGAAGTGCCCTTTGCGGAAGTACTGAAAAAATGTGTTTTTTTTTCTTTTTCTAGGTAGTACATGCCCTATATAACTACTGATGTTGCATTTTGAAGGCCAGTGTTTTCCATGTGAACAAAATGTGCTAACTGATGCAATTTGTAGAGTTTTGCAAACATGTGACTTAGATATTTGACTGAGAACAATGGAATTGTGCTTAGAGTTTAACCTTTAACCTAATTTGGAGTCATGCTGTTGATACAGGAGCTTCAAGTTTTCAGAATTGTACTAGTTCCATTCTTTGTGTGTAATTCCATGTGCAGAATGCAGAATGTCTCTGCTTAGGTTTTTGCACCTGTAAACAATATAATCAAATATTTTGTGAAAACTTCATCTTTCTTCAGTTTCCTGATCTGCCAGGAACCACTTACGAATATTATACCCAATTTTATTAGCCTGTAATGGTACGGCATGCGGTGCAGAATGGAGAATGTCTCTGCTTAGGTTTTTTCCACTAAAGACAATAAAATCCAACATATTGTTCGTCTTTAAAAAGTAGACATTACACGGGAGGCAACCTCCATTCCGACAACCCCCCATTACGACAATCCTCTATTACGACATCCCCCTATTACGACATGCCTCTATTACGACATGCCCGACGTGCCCCTATTACGACACATTTTAGTACTGCCATTCCGACAGTTTAGGTTAAAATACTATTTTTTAGAATAAAAACGATTACATTTCTGACACACAAAGATCAGCACCACGGACAGCCACCAGATCCGCTATTCACTCCAGTAACGGGAGCTGTCCGCCACCGTGGTGCTGAAATCAAATCAATCGATGCTGGGAAAATCGATCACCCACAGTTTAATCAGTGCATAATGCACATGCAGGGCTACCTAATGCACTAATTCCCCGCTGCTGCTCGTGTGTATGTGTATATTTGTGAATTACCTTTTTCACAACGAAAACAAGGAAATGTAGCCTATATTCAAACAAAAATGTGAAAGATTAGACGACAGGGCAAATTAATTTGCTGACCTGTATGTATCTATAAGACCACATTGTATCCCCCTGACTTGTAAAACAGTATCCTCCGCCTCCAAAAAACATATAGCCTACTCAGTCTGAAGTTAATTTAGCTTGGCCATTTTGCACTAATAAGCAGGTTTATGAATTATATCAATCAGACAAAACAGCTGGTACAAACTATGAACATATGCACACATACCGGTAGGCTACATACAAATATTAAGGTGACGTATGTGTGTGGATGTGTGGATGTGTGGAGACACACAGCGCTACTGCTAGGTGACATCTGTCCACATGCGGGGTGGCCGTATACTCTGCGGCCCTCCATCACCACCTGCAGCGAAGTCTACTGCACTCCAGCAGGAGATGGTGTTCTTCATGAGGGGACCTCCTTGAGCTTGTGTCATTGTTTAATCTGTTAATCAACCTCCATTCGTTGCAGGTAATGCGGATACAGGAGAACCCAGCATGTGACATCCCACTGCTATATGTTTTGTTCAAATAAACCTGGTTTCGTTTTCAACCGTGTGTTGTGAGAATCATTGAACATTATAATTTAAGGGTGTCAAATCTACATACAGAGGGTCCCAGGGAATTGATATAATTGTATAGATGTATTCCTAAGAGTACTTATTTTACTGCGTGAAGTGTGTGTGAAGTGTGCGTAAATTGTGCGTAATGTGCGCCTCAAGCATGAGCATGAGGCATGTGTGGATGTGTTTTTGTCAACACAGTCTCACAGAAAATTGTCTAATACCAACGTAAAATTTAGAGAAAAAGATAAGTAGTCCTACGTGCTGAGGAGGGCATAGTTTATATCTGTTGCGAAGACAGTGATCCCCCAAGCATGTCTTGGCGAGACAGAAACCGCTTCCCCCGCCAAGTTTGATCCAGTGGACAGTGAACACATCGTTAATCAAGTGTGCACCAAAGACAACTTCACGCGTTGCAGCGTGTGTTTTTATCATTTCATATTTTGAGATTTATATTATTTAGCATTCATTGGTGACAGCAAAAAAAGAATTAAATTGTGCAGGGAAAATCGTGTATTTAGGCTACTGTAAATATGACAATAAACACTTTGAATCTTGAATACGTTCCATGTGCGCTTTATGTGCATTAACTTATGAGATTAAAATAATAGGGCGGATCTTTGGGTAGTCTAACTTATGAGTGGTCGAACTATTGGGAGGCCCGACTGAAAGCTATGACCCCTATAGGTTCATCACAGGTAGAATTTATCACGTGATAAGAGTCAACTATTCCCAATTAAGTTAGCCTAAGTGCCATTAGCCTAGCAGAGTCGCAGCAGACAGGATGGCATACATCCAAGTTGCTAATCGCCGGGGAGGCAAATGTCTTATATTGCAAGACTACCGCTATGTGCGAAATAAGATCAGAAACGACATAATCTACTGGCGTTGTGCCCAAACCGGGTGCAAGGTTTATCTAAAAACCAATGCATTTGATGTGCACGAGGACGATCCGCACATCAATGTGCTCACCCAACCTGGGCAACATGGCCATGCGGTGGAGGCGGATTTAGTGGCAACCACTGCTCTGGTAGAGACGATGCTTTTGCAGGTGGCTGCCGACCCGTCCCGCCCATCCAAGAGGATATATGACCAGGTAAAGTCAAAGTGAAAAGTATTTGTATAGCACAATAACATATATAGTGGTTATTCAAAGTGCTTTAGATGGGCTAATAACAGGCTATAGGCTACATCATTTTTTTTCATACTGCTCCAAGTCGCTTTATATGAACAAGACACAAACCATAACTTTATTAAACCAGGTCCTGGCCCAGGCCCAGGATGTGGCAGCTATGCCCCCATTCGAGGCAGTGAGGTCAAGGCTGGAGCGGAAGAGGGCCAGCCTCATGCCCCCCATCCCCAGAAACCTGCAGGAGGTGGCCGTGGAGGGTGCATGGGCTGAGACATGGAGTGGCGAGGATTTCCTCTCCAAGCACCACGAAATCCATGGCTTTCTGGTGTTCGCCACAGAGGACAACATAACCAAGCTTGCCCAGTGTCGCCAGGTTAGAATCCATCCCCCATGACACTTTTTGTCAGTCCAATGAAATAGCCTTATGATTTATGGGAATATTTTGTTTGAATATTTATGTTTCAGATATATATGGATGGAACTTTTAAAACGTGCCCTAGGCCGTTTTATCAGTTTGTTACCATCCACGGCCTTTACTTGGAAAGGACAATACCATTCGTCATGGTCCTCATGTCTGGGAAGACGGAGGCTATGTACCGGGCTGTGCTGAGGCACTTACAACGGAGGGTTCAGCGTCTAACAGGACAACGGTATGTGTGTGAGCGTGTCTGTCTGTCTGTCTGTCTGTCTATGTGTGGAAGCCTATCGGCCTGCCTGTCTGTCTGTCTGTCTGTGTGCGTTTGCACATAAACTAACAATAACCATTTTTATTTTCTGTCTGTCTGTCTGTCTAGATGGATGCCAGATCGAGTCATTACAGACTTCGAGATGGCAATGATGCAGGCACTGCGGGCAGAGGTGCCAACAGTCCACACCTCGGGCTGCTATTTCCACTTCTGCCAAAGTCTGTGGCGCAAAGTTCAGGAGCTTGGCCTGTCAGGTAAGTGGTCATTTATTAAAAGGAAAAATGATTATTTGGTGTGATAAATAGTAGGCTATAAATAAAATAATGTATTTCTCCATCTACATTTGAGCCATAGGCCTATTTATTAGGATACTTTTAAAGCATATCCTTAAACGTGAATAATGAAAAGATTAGCAAAATGGGGTCATCGTTTTTAATTAAGAGTTTGGCCTTTAATTAACACGGTCCATAAAAATTTGATGTAGCCTGTTATAATAATATAATAATATAATAATAGTAATAATAATAATAATAAAAATCATAATAATAGCCTAATAATAAGTAGCCTAGTAGTAGTGTTACATAACAATAACAATATATTTTGTTATGTTTTGCCATAAATGTAGATATTATTTAAGTGTATTTTAAGCTGTTTATAAAATGCAGTTTTTCACTTTCTGATTCCTGTTAATTCTCAGTTAGTAATTTTTACTTGTTTCCTTAACTTTTGCAGCTCTGTACCGGCATGACAGGCGGATCAAGAAGTGGATCAGGAAGGCCATGGCGGTGGGCTACCTTCCACTAGCCGTTATGCGGCAAAACTTCCGATTGATGGCCGCCTCCCGACAGACCAGGCGGCTTTTACGTGTTCACCCAGAGCTGACGGATTTCATCCAGTACATGGAGGACACCTATGTGGGGGAGAACGCCCTCTTCCCCCCAGCTGTCTGGAATGTCTTTGGCCGTGGGTCAGATAATAGGACCAACAACCGCGTGGAAGGTAACAACTTACATTTATTTACTGTAGCCTACTATTTTACTGTCATCATCTATTGATTAGGAGACCTGAGCCCGGCCCAAGCCCGTTGAAAACCTCAACAATTAAGTCCAACCCGACCATGTACCATGTGTGCGGAATGTAGTTCTTTCTTACACATTTTGTTATTATTTCAGCTTTCCATCACAGATGGAATGCGGGAATGGAGCGGCGCCACCCGTCAATCTGGTTTTTCATCCGCCGGCTCAAGGATGAGCAGCGACTGGTGGAGGCCCAGTGTGGAAGAGGCGAGCGGGGGGATCCTGCACCAATACAGCGGAGGAAATGGAGGAGGCTGGAGGAGAGGCTTCAGCGGGTGCGGCGGCAGTACCGCAGAGGGAACAGGACACTGGAGGAGTATTGGGAGGCCGTCCAGCGCAACATTGTCCAGTTCGAATGAACCACCACCATCACCACCACCATCTCCATCATCCTCCTGTATATAATTAGTGTATTTAGTGGTTAGTATTAGTGATAGTGTGTATAATTAGTGTTATTATTAGTGTTAGTGTGTATAATTAGTGTTATTAGTGGTTAGTATTAGTGTTAGTGTGTATAATTAGTGTTATTAGTGGTTAGTATTAGTGTTAGTATAATTAGTGTTATATTAGTGGTTAGTATTAGTGTTAGTGTGTATAATTAGTGTTATTAGTGGTTAGTATTAGTGTTAGTATAATTAGTGTTATATTAGTGGTTAGTATTAGTGTTAGTGTGTATTTGTGTGTGTTTTAAGTAAATACTTGTTCTATTTACCGAATTGCATTTCATTTTTTTTGTGAAATTTTATACAAGCACTCATAATACCCCCGTTTCCTCTTAATTTGCAATGGTATGCGTTGTAGGCTACTCCTACAACTATGTCACATGAATGTTGCTTTAGGTTATTATTCCCTGCATTACCTATTCAGGTAGCTGTCCATGGTGCTGAAGGCAGCAGATAGATAGATAGATAGATAGATAGATAGATAGATAGATAGATAGATAGATAGATAGATAGATAGATAGAAACAGAATCGAAAGTCCAAGCAAATTGGGTCAGTGGGGATTTTGGGAGAGACTGGAGAAGGGCTTTATCTCTCACAGCAGCTGCGATCACCTTGTTTCTCAAGTTTGAGGGCTACATATAGGCCTTAGGCCTACAAAGGGGGTCTCACAGGATCACAGTAATCAAGGAACATATCAGAGCCAGGGCGGGGCACATGACCGGGCCTTTAAACCCAATAAAGCTTGAGATTATATCGCTTTAACATAGCCTACATGCCCACAACAGCGGGGCTTACATTGTAAGAGGAGAAAAATACTATTTCTTAGAATAATAATGTTTACTTGCAGCAGGGTAACAGATTTAATGTCCGCCCCGACTCCGGTGTGGGGATCTTGTCTCTCGCTGTGCTGTAGGAGCAAACCGTTTTTTGACCGCAGTAAGATTACAACTTTAAAAAATGTTTGAAAGAAAAGTAACCAAAGAAATTTGTAAGATTTCGTTTCTACAAATGGTAATTTGAATTTTGAAACATGTTTTGTTGACCTTTTTGTAATAAATTATTTGAGCCACCTGTAGCCTATAGTACATAGCCTATACGCTGTTTGACACACAATCCAAAGCGTTTGATTGTCACCTTCAGCACCACGGATAGCGCTATCCGTGTGTGTGCGTGTGTGTGTGTGTGTGTGTGTGTGTCTATAAATAAATAGAATACGACACACACACACACACACACACACACACACACGGATAGCGCTATCCGCGTGTGTGTGTGTGTGTGTGTGTGTGTGTGTCCTATTCTATTTATTTATAGACACCCACACACACACACACACACACACACACACACACAGAGCGAGAGAAGCAGAGAGACCACCTGGGAATAGGCTACTGTCCTTCAATTTATTTTCTTTTTATATTATGATACTAATAGTAGCCTAGTGTGTGCGTGTGGGGAGGGGAGAGGGTGAAGCCACGTCTGTGTAGCCTATGTACTGTATGTGGTGCCCTCCCGTCTCAAATCAAAACGAGCCTCGATCGCCTCGATTGACTGGCTGCCCCTGTAAAATAAACAAATAGCCTATAGCCTATGGAAATCAGTGGTTATCAATTCAAGTCGCAGGCGAAAACTGCAATGCAACTTGTGATGATAATAGCCTAGTAATGACATTTATATTAATTACCTCATGTCGGAATGGTGGAATGTTTGAAAAAAAGGTTACATGCTGCTATTCCGACAATGGAAAAAAAATTGTCGTAGTAGTGGCATGTTTGAAAAAAAATGGAAATGCCACCACTCCGACAATTAGACATCAATGTCTAAGTAGAGGCATGTCGGAATAGCAGCATGTAACCACATTACACACGGGGTGGTGAAAGCTTCATCCTTCATTTTCCTGGTCTGTCAGAATAAGAACCACTAATACCCTGCTAGTGTGAATTGAAGTCTTGAAGACTTTGCCAGAGCTTTGCCAGGCTTTGCCAGACTTTGCCACAGCCCTCTTCATTGACTTTTCCTCGGCGTTCAACACCATCAAACCACATATACTACTGGAGAAAATGAAAAACCTGGACATTAATCCACATTATCATTCACTTTTATCATTATTTTCTGACTGGAAGAGTCCAGCAGGTGAGGGTTAACAACACTCTTTCCTCCCCTGTGATCACCAACATAGGAGCTCCACAGGGCTGCGTGAGTTCCCCAGTCTTCTTTATCCTATACACTAATGACTGCACCACCTCAACCAAGGACCAGTACATCATCAAGTTCTCAGATGACACTGTCCTGTTAGCATTGATTAACAGTGACAATGACATTCCATCTTATGTGGACAGTGTGAACAATCTGGTACAGTGTTGTGATGAGAATGGTACTAAATGGGTCAAAGACAGAGGAGGTAATCTTCGACCCCAGGTCAATTGCCAACCGAACACCAGTATACATCCACAGCACTCCCATAAAGCAGGTGGAATCCTACAAATACCTGGGTGTGCGGCGGACCACACCCTGGGCTGGTCTATCCAGGTGGATCATGTCTGTGCAAAAGTGCAACAGCGTATGTACTTTTTGAGGAGATTGGGGGCTTATGGGGCTAGCCCGGAAATACTCCAGCTGTTCTATTGTTCCACCATACAGAGTATCATCCAATACTGTGGCACTGTATGGTACAATAGTCTAACGGTACAAGTTAAAAATAAAGTGGCCAGATTGATCAAAACGGCCTCCAAGATCATCGGTCGACCCGTCAACCAGGGCTTCCTTGACAGCCAGAACGCAGCAACTGTGCGTTTGGCCAAAAAAATAGCAAACGATCCCTCTCATCCCCTCCACCAGGACTTTGAGCTGCTTCCATTGAGCAGGGGGCTCCGAGTCCGGTGGTGTCGGCTGAACACGACCAACAACTCTTTTGTGCCCCACGCCATCACCCTCTTGAATAAGCAGGGGGGTAAATAGGCGGGACTTTGGGGGTAGCCATTGAATGATTTGATAGGCTGAATTGTGGGGGGAGGGGGGTGAGGTGCAAGCAAAACACTAATGAGAGTAGTTAGTTAGTATACCTACACCACCAGCCTTTGTCAGAAACGCCAAAATCCGGGGGGCGTGGCTAGGGATACCTCCGTCATCGAAGGGGCGTGGCTTCTAACTTTGTAGAAAATGCCAAAATCAGGTGGGCGAATTTGGGACACTTCCTCATTCGTCTGTGTTTATCCATTTTTGTACAAATGGCTAAATTCAACTGCTTGTGTTTAGGACACTTCCTCTTTTTGGCCATATCAGTATAGACCAGCTTGTAGGCTTTTGTAATGTTGTTTGGTTCTCCTTTTTCCAATTTTGTTTAAATGGTGAAAATCAACTGATTGTGGATCACAACACTGACGGCGTCGCCCAATACCAACCCATCTACAGACACATGGTCCATCCACGCAGTTTCATCACAACCCAGGCCCAGATTGTGAGGTGTTGAAATGTCTGTCACGATTTAATTTTCAGCGTAGCAACAGGCCTCATCAGCCCATGAGCATTTTTTTATCACAGGCAAATACAATTTGGCCATTTGAGGAACTACTAAACTAGCCTACTATTTGTTCACACCGGCGAACATTTTCACTGCCTACAGATTCCTCTGCTCGCTCTGCTTCCTCTATCTCACCCTGGCCCCAGGCTCCCCCCTCCCATCCCCACGTTTTATAGTTACTGCTAAATACTGCTGAAAACGATGATGTAAGAACGATATGTTTTTTTATCGAAGAGGTGCGCATAATGTCTTGCGAGTGAGCACACATTTTTTTCAACCCATCCCCCCACATATCCTTTGCGTGTCTGTCAAGCGATATATAAGCAGTCAGCATCAAGTGGGGATCTGAGTCAGGGTGTCACAGGCCTAATAGCCTATATATTTTTTATTTTATTTTTTGTCCACCATTCAAATATTCCATAATTGCATGTTGTGGAGGCTATCTTATACTAATGTATACAGCAAATATTCCATAATTGCATGTTGTGTAGGTTATCTTATACTAATGTATACAGCAAATATGATTGATGTATTGATAAAAGTTAGACAGAGCAAAGCATTCTGGGTATTCCCAAGGCTATTGTGTAGAGCCCATCTCCCTACGCGCAACACACACACACACACACACATTCACAGCCAGCCACAAACATAGTTAGTTAGTTTGTGCGCACGTTTTCCCAGCCAAACATGACACATTGAAACATTCCAGTTTCTCCATCTCAGATCACATCCCAGATCACAGATTCTTCCCACTCTGTATCCAATTGTGATGCGACATCACCATGATGATTTTGATAGGCTATAAACCTATTAAGCTAAATGCTAATGCGTATCGCCATTCAACCTTTGAATTAAATTTAATCAATACAGGTTGAGGTGGAGTGAATAGCTACAGACATTGAATAGCTACAGACTGTTTTCAATTGAATTGAACATGATTGAATACAGACTATGGTGTATGACTATGCCGTATGGCCGTCTCTCAAACGAGAGCAGAGTTTCCCAGCATGCACTAGTGTGTTTCAACACTGTGTTTTTGGAGATTACTTATGTGTTACGTTAGTTACGCGATATTAGTTATCTGCAATGTTATGTGATGACTACTAGAGTTGGTGCCCGCGTGAACTACATTGCTTTACATTGTAAAATGTTGGCACCATATGGCATGGAGGTTTAGTTTAATGACCCCCTCCGAGTTCCGTGTTTGAGTTAACGTGTTCTAAATGCTGTTCTCTGCCTGAAATGCTGCTAAACACTTGGCTTGCTACAATATGTAGTCCTCCACACAGAATTGGTTAATATACTGTGGGACTTTGTGTCTTGTAGACAAGCACCAAGTACAGTATATATAATAATGGTATATAATAATAATAATAATCTTTGTAATGCAATTGTTATAAAATTAAAATGTATATCACACTTACAATATGTTAACAATAATAGCACCATTCTAAATAACATAACTTAATTCAACTTTGTCTCTCCTCTCCTCTCCTCTCCTCTCCTCTCCTCTCCTCTCCTCTCCTCTCCTCTCCTCTCCTCTCCTCTCCTCTCCTCTCCCCTCCCCTCCTCTCCTCTCTCCTCTCCTCTTCTCCTCACCTCTCCTCTTCTCTCCCCTCCTCTCCTCTTCCCCCATCCCCCCTCTTCTCCTCACCTCTCCCCTCCTCTTCCCCCATCCCCCCTCTTCTCCTCACCTCTCCTCTTCTCTCCTCTCCTCTCCTCACCTCTCCTCTTCTCTCCTCTCCTCTCCTCTCCTCTTCTCTTCTCTTCTCTCCTCTCCTCTTCTCTCCTCTCCTCTTCCCTCTCCTCTCTTCTCCTCTCCTTACAAGCCTATAGATGAGGGATTTCAGACAATGTGACTATTGTTACAATA
Source organism: Poromitra crassiceps (assembly GCF_964638095.1). Taxonomy (NCBI): domain Eukaryota; kingdom Metazoa; phylum Chordata; class Actinopteri; order Beryciformes; family Melamphaidae; genus Poromitra; species Poromitra crassiceps. The sequence goes on along the minus strand of NC_139628.1, from coordinate 19,307,965 downwards.
TTGTCAACAATAATAGTACCATTCTAAATAACATAGCTTAATTCAACTTTGGCACAAATGTGGAGCATGTGGAAAGTGGAAAGTGGAAAGGGTAGTGGTCTACCATTAGGGCTAGTGGTTGACATGGATACAACTCTTTGTTGTCCTAGGAAGTAGCTACTATACTGTCTATAGCCAGCTAAAGAAGCCGATATATATATATATATAAAGCTTTGTAGTGCTATGAAGCTAATTTAACCATTCTTAACGCCCATCAGTGCACAGAATGTCAAGATAACATGTCTCACTTGCTGGGGATGAAGTTTGGAGTGTTTTGTTTGGTTATAATGTATTTGCTTATGAAGATTGGAGTGTTTTGTTTGGTTATAATGTGTTTGCTTATGAAGATTGGAGTGTTTTGTTTGTGTATTTGCTTATGAAGATTGGAGTGTTTTGTTTGGTTATAATGTATTTGCTTATGAAGATTGGAGTGTTTTGTTTGGTTATAATGTGTTTGCTTAAGAAGATTGGACTGTTTTGTTTGGTTATAATGTGTTTGCTTATGAAGATTGGAATGTTTTGTTTGTTGATAATGTATTTGCTTATGAAGATTGGAGTGTTTTGTTTGGTTATAATGTGTTTGCTTATGAAGATTGGAATGTTTTGTTTGGTGATAATGTGTTTGCTTATGAAGATTGGAGTGGTGAGTACAAAGAAAAACTGGTAAAAGAGCTCATCAAAATGGCAGACCGATGTCTACACCTTTGGTGGTTCAAAAACAAGATATTTTATGGAAATAAAATGGAAATCTAAGATGTTGTATTTGTGTTGTACATTGTAGTCACATTCAGAAAACATCCAAAACATTTGTGTTGTAGCCAATTTCTAACCATTTCTAGCCAGCGAATTTACACATGCACTTGAGTGAAACTCATAGTATCTATAGAGACTGTTAATGTTAGTAATGTGAACATGCCTGAACTGTTTTAATAAAACAGCAAAGATTTTTCTCAGATTGTCAGGTTTGTATACCAAACCCTTATCTGTACCACTAATGTTAGCCAATATGTGAAAATGTGTTACAATATTGGGTTGGTTTCATAGACCTGGCACAAAAGTACATACATGTTAGTTACTCATAATAGTCAAACATGGGTTTTCATGTTCTGACTTGCTGAAATGTGTGCTGCATATATATATATACATACATGTTAGTTACTCATAATAATCAAACATGGGTTTTCATGTTCTGACTTGCTGAAATGTTTTACACGTTACGTAAAACAGACACAGGATTGATGGATCTGCGGTACTAATTAGCCTACACAATGTGTAATTTCAGGTTATTGTAAGTTATTGCATACTTGCAAGCTTTCATACTTGCATACTTACAAGCCTACATATCAGTTGACTGTGTCAATGATTTTCTGTCTTATACCTCTTGATGCGTCATCATTGTTTTTGTCAGGCTTAGAAGCAATGTTTAAACAGTAAACAGATTATGACAAGTGGTGTCAGCATGTTATGCTACACAAGACGTGTTATGGTACATAAATAATGTGTAATAGCAATGTGTGATGATCACAAGTATTGTGATAAATATTGTGGCAAATTAAATTGGTAAATTGGTTAAGCAAAGCAAGTAATGCTTTTGCAATGTAGTTTGTAAGATGAGATTCATAATATAACTATTAGTTATATGTATTTTCTGAGATTTGCTTATATTAACTATATATTAACTATACATATTAAAGTATAGATAATTGTTTTGGCTGTGTCAATGATTTTCTGTACCTCTTGATGCATCATCATTGTTTTTGTCAGGCTTAGAAACAATGTTTAAACAGTAAACAGTTTATGACAAGTGGTGTCAGCATGTTATGCTACACAAGACGTGTTATGGTACATAAATAATATGTAATAGCAATGTGTGATGATCACAAGTATTGTGATAAATATTGTGGTAAATTAAATTGGTTAAGCAAAGCAAGTAATGCTTTTGCAATGTAGTTTGTAAGATGAGATTCATAATATAACTATTAGTTATATGTATTTTCTGAGATTTGCTTATATTAACTATATATTAACTATACATATTAAAGAATAGATAATTGTTTTGGCCACCTTATTTGGTTGCCCTATCAAAACAAATGTACAACATTTTCAAATTGTTCCAAAAATGCTTTCAGTTTACTTAATGTCAATAAATTGTGCTTTAATGTGTTTTTGAAACACACACCCACACATAAAATCTCAAGTGAGACTTTTGAGAAAAGAGTCACGAGTGTTGACCCCTCTCATATACGTAACTGTCTATAACTGTACATATATTCCTTTCACACACACACACACACACACACACACACACACACACACACACACACACACACACACACACACACACACTTTTCAAAATAGACACTCTTGTGATTCATAGTGATTCTTGTTTGTTTTATGCGATTCCGGTTTTTAAGTGAACCGGATCAAATTTCCTTGTATGTGTACATCCTGTACAAGGTACTGTACATACTTCATTGGACTCAATGATTCACAGATGTATCAAACAAATGCCACAGATCAGTCCTTGTAACGAGGACCTTGTTATCACTGACATAGCCAGACTTGGCACATTTGGGGTGCCTCAGGTCAGTCCTTGTAATGATGACTATACTTTTGATAAAAACAAACCTTGTTATCACTGGCGTATAGCCAGACTTGGCACATTTGGGGTGCCACAGATCAGTCCTTGTAACGAGGACCTTGTTATCACTGACATAGCCAGACTTGGCACATTTGGGGTGCCTCAGGTCAGTCCTTGTAATGATGACTATACTTTTGATAAAAACAAACCTTGTTATCACTGGCGTATAGCCAGACTTGGCACATTGGATGTGACCCCGATGAGTCCTTGTAATGAGGACTATATTTTTGATCGAAAATAATACAGACAATATATATATATAGCTAAGTGACTAATTCACTAATACAATTGTAACATCTTGTATAATATATTCAAAGTATTGTTAGATACCTGACCCTGGATGTCAAACTGACCAACCAGGTCAGGATGTAAAAAGTATTGTTAATTGTTAATTAGTATTCAAATACTGTAAATACTGTAATTACTGTAAATAAACTAAAACTAAAATTTGCTAAGTTGTACTGTGTGTTAATTTAATGTGTTTTGAAAACACACACCCGCATAAAAGCTCAAGTGAGATTTTTGAGAGAAAAAAAAAAATTCACCCTGTGCGCTCTGTGTTACAAAGCGCAGACTTTTGGACCCTATGGGCTTCCGTCGAGCCGACTCGAGATCACATTTGTTCTCTAACAAATTCCGGTCCGCACCATTTTTTGATGATCTCCTCCCATATCCCTACGTCACACCCTCCCTAGACCTAACTCCTCCTCCTCCTCATCACAACATAAGGATAAAAGAGACGGATTCAAAAGAGACTCATACCATTTTACACAATAAAAAGACAGATACCATCATGGAGACCCCGTCGTCGTCACCATTGTTCATGTCGTCGTCACCATTGTTCTTCATTACCCCACCTACCTCGCATCCTTCCTCACATCCTTCCTCACCGAAAGACCTTCCTTCTCCTCTGATCTCACCCCTGACTCTGGACCAACCAGATGGACTGCTCAGTTTTACTTTTCTAAACATTATAAAAGCATGCAGCAGCACTCTGCTCAGTGAAGTGATATTGCGGATGCAGAAGGTGGAGTGTAACGGATGCCTTAGTAGCCATCCTTGCCTGTATCCGACTAAGAATGGTTATGTATCCATCAAATTCAAAGAATTTATGAAAGAATTGTGGAACGAACACTTTCTTCCAGGTGTCATACGTGTTTTGGAATCTCAAGGCATCGATGTTACCCCTTCAAGAGTGCTGGATGCTTCGGAAGCTTTTCTGCATTAACTGAGGGAAATATAAATACAAATTCCTCGTATGTAACTTGTATACTGTGACAATAAAATAAAAAATAAATTTGATTTTCATCATAATCTGTTTTTTCCATAATAATAATAATGTTGTACAAATGTCTGTTGTAATGTAATGAAATAATGAATAACATTATTACACAATATAATCCTAATGTTAATTTAAAATTAATTATTCCTCTAATATATAAGTTGCAGACTCTCATTGTTCAACATTGTACGTACAGACTCCATTTACCCCTTGGGAACTGGTCACGGGGTAGGGTTGGGGTTTGAGTCAGGGTTAGGGTCAGGGTCAGGGTCAGCGATTTCCAGAGGTTTGGGGTATCGACGTGAAAAACGTGAAAAGAGTTATTTCTTTTTATTATCTTTATTGTTTATTTGAACAGGGGCAGTATACAATAAACATATTGCATATAAAAATATTGACACCACAGGTGCAAACCTACGTCGCCAAATACACCATGGGCATAATCGTACAGTTACGTTGAGCTTCTCCTCCTTGCTCATCGGTCGCAGTCACCACAGAGCCTGCGGCAGGGGTAACTTTTTTCTCTTTTATTTTTATTTTTTCCGCTCGTAATAGAATTGGTAGTGCCGGTCCTGGGAAAAGTCGACAAAACAACCCAACTCCCAAAGGGATATTGAACCGTCTCCTCGCTCCACCTCCCTCAGATAACACCCGCCATGGTTCACTTGGTCGGTGAACCGGCCATCCCGATTCAATGCCTCTCGAAGCTTTTCTCCCTTTAGCGCATACACTTGCAGAGTCAGCTTTTCCCGTTGGGACATCTTCCTGAACACCTTGCTGTTTAGCATTCGGCGCCCCTTGTCTTTCCACGTTACATTCACAAAGAATGTGACGTAACGATCCAACGGCTCGTCGGGGTACAACAGCTTGTCAGAATGCTTTGGTATGTCATCGAACTTAATCAGCCTGATGGTGAGCGTTTCGCCAACATTGATTACACCACAAGGAGCATGTGGCGCTAGCATGCTTCCATCCTCTCTGGTGATCAGAGGATACAACCCCGAGGGATTGGCGCCGACTCTCAGCTGCTGTATCGATTTCTCGATGGTACAGGGTTTTCCGCACAAACATGACCACCTAATGACGCTATTCTGCTTCCTAACGTAGAAGCCATGCATGTGGCTACATACGTTACATCCGTGTCCTTCCATGCATGCCATGCTTAGTAACGTGCAGAAATCGCATAGGGGCACGGCTACGTATTCACACTCAAACTCCTCCCCCCTCAGCCAACGGGGGTCTTCTGTCAACGGGCCTCACCCCATTTTGAGTAAAATTGACGACAAACATCGGATAATAAGAACAGTAAGAATAAGAACATCGCAAGGCATCAGGTAGCAAGTAATAGTTTAGCAAATTATCATGTTACCTTATGTTAGTAGACCCACGTCACTATATACTGTAGATACGATACATCTAACCTCCATAACATGGCCGACCATTTAACGTATTCAGATTTAACTCTGTATTCAGACCATTGGATTCAGCCCAGAAACCGGTGTACGTTATAACGTTATAAATATAGTCACGTTATAAACAACTAACCAGCGCTATGGGGTTAAATCAAAAATCAAGATAAATCAATATGGTCATTCAGTGCCGTTTTACTGCAATGCAAAGTAAGTAGCGTTAGTCGCTACATTAGCCAAAGTATCGGTAGTATCTGACTACCCATAATGCATTACGGAGATAAGGGAGACAGTGCAAATTCGGAAACTCCCCCGGCACCTGCTGGGGCAGCATTTCATTCAATTTAATTCATTCAACCCATCAAACGAAATGAAACAATATCCGGAAGTGAGCTTAATTTTGCTGTGTCAAAGTCAATGAGCTCCGTGGGGCCATTATTATATATGTCAATGGTCTCCACCATGCCGGGTTAGGGTTGGGGTTTAGGGTTTAGGGTTAGGGTTAGGGTTAGACAGGGATTTTCAGAGGTTTGATTGTGGGGCAGTGTTGGCAAATGCAATTACAATTACACAAACTGCTCTGTCTAAACTAATGTTTAGAGAGAAGTTGAGAAGAGTTGTTTTCCAAGCAAAGTGTACTTTTAAAGTTAAAGTTTTATAGAGACCAGCACAAAATAGCTTGTTTATAATAATAATAATAAACTTTTATTTGTATAGCACCTTTCATACATAAAATGCAGCTCAAAGCGCTTTACACATGAAGAATAAACAAAGGTAAATCAGTGAAAATCAGTAAGACAGTGAAATTAAAAGACATCCATAAACACAAATAAAACAGGAGTTATGTGATCTCTCTTCTTGGTTTTAGTTAAACTAATTGAACTAATTGGACTAATTGTAGCCTGTCAGTTTTACTACTATTACAGTAGTCAGGGTGTTATGAAGAGTTTGATAAGTTACTTTGATAAGTACTTAGTTTAAAGTAACACGTGCTATTTGGATGGCCAATTCAGTACCACTTTTCGCCTCTAGGTGTCAGACATAATCACATAGCTGGGAAGGGTTTAATATATACTTTAAACTTTTTTCTGTCTTTCTTTTCTCTTTTTTCTTTCTCAAAATCTCACTTGAGATTTTATGTGTATGTGTTTTCAAAACACATTAAATTAACACACAGTACAACTTAGCAAATTTTAGTTTTAGTTTATTTACAGTAATTACAGTATTTGAATAATAATTAACAATTAACAATACTTTTTACATTCTGACCTGGTTGGTCAGTTTGACATCCAGGGTCAGGTATCTAACAATACTTTGAATATATTATACAAGATGTTACAATTGTATTAGTGAAATAGTCACTTAGCTATATATATATATTGTCTGTATTATTTTCGATCAAAAATATAGTCCTCATTACAAGGACTGATCGGGGTCACATCCAATGTGCCAAGTCTGGCTATACGCCAGTGATAACAAGGTTTGTTTTTATCAAAAGTATAGTCATCATTACAAGGACTGACCTGAGGCACCCCAAATGTGCCAAGTCTGGCTATGTCAGTGATAACAAGGTCCTCGTTACAAGGACTGATCTGTGGCACCCCAAATGTGCCAAGTCTGGCTATACGCCAGTGATAACAAGGTTTGTTTTTATCAAAAGTATAGTCATCATTACAAGGACTGACCTGAGGCACCCCAAATGTGCCAAGTCTGGCTATGTCAGTGATAACAAGGTCCTCGTTACAAGGACTGATCTGTGGCACCCCAAATGTGCCAAGTCTGGCTATGCCAGTGATAACAAGCTGATAACAAGGTCCTCATTACAAGGACTGATCTGGAGCACCCCCAAATGTGTTGACCAAAATTTGATCAAAATTATTGAGAAAATTGCATTACATGTTGAATTTGTGGTAATTTGGTCATTTGTATCAGTATAACATACATTTGTTTGATACATCTGTGAATCATTGAGTCCAATGAAGTATGTACAGTACCTTGTACAGGATGTACACATACAAGGAATTTGGATCCGGTTCGCTTAAAAACCGGAATCACATAAAACAAACAAGAATCACTATGAATCACAATATGAGAGAGTGTCTATTTTGAAAAGTGCGTGTGTGTGTGTGTGTGTGTGTGTGTGTGTGTGTGTGTGTGTGTGTGTGTGTGTGTGTGTGTGTGTGTGTGAAAGGAATATATGTACAGTTATAGACAGTTACGTATATGAGAGGGGTCAACATTCGTGACTCTTTTTTCTTTCTCAAAAGTCTCACTTGAGATTTTATGTGTGGGTGTGTGTTTTAAAAACACATTAAAGCACAATTAATTGACATTAAGTAAACTGAAAGCATTTTTGGAACAATTTGAAAATGTTGTACATTTTAACATGTTGTACATTTGTTTTGATAGGGCAACCAAATAAGGTGGCCAAAACAATTATCTATACTTTAATATGTATAGTTAATATATAGTTAATATAAGCAAATCTCAGAAAATACATATAACTAATAGTTATATTATGAATCTCATCTTACAAACTACATTGCAAAAGCATTACTTGCTTTGCTTAACCAATTTAATTTACCACAATATTTATCACAATACTTGTGATCATCACACATTGCTATTACACATTATTTATGTACCAAAACACGTCTTGTGTAGCATAACATGCTGACACCACTTGTCGTAAACTGTTTACTGTTTAAACATTGTTTCTAAGCCTGACAAAAACAATGATGATGCATCAAGAGGTACAGAAAATCATTGACACAGCCAAAACAATTATCTATACTTTAATATGTATAGTTAATATATAGTTAATATAAGCAAATCTCAGAAAATACATATAACTAATAGTTATATTATGAATCTCATCTTACAAACTACATTGCAAAAGCATTACTTGCTTTGCTTAACCAATTTACCAATTTAATTTACCACAATATTTATCACAATACTTGTGATCATCACACATTGCTATTACACATTATGTATGTACCATAACACGTCTTGTGTAGCATAACATGCTGACACCACTTGTCATAAACTGTTTACTGTTTAAGCATTGCTTCTAAGCCTGACAAAAACAATGATGACGCATCAAGAGGTATAAGACAGAAAATCATTAACACAGTCAACTGATATGTAGGCTTGTAAGTATACAAGTATGAAAGATTGCAAGTATGCAATAACTTACAATAACCTGAAATAACACATTGTGTAGGCTAATTAGTACCGCAGATCCATCAATCCTGTGTCTGTTTTACGTAACGTGTAAAACATTTCAGCAAGTCAGAACATGAAAACCCATGTTTGATTATTATGAGTAACTAACATGTATGTATATATATATGCAGCACACATTTCAGCAAGTCAGAACATGAAAACCCATGTTTGACTATTATGAGTAACTAACATGTATGTACTTTTGTGCCAGGTCTATGAAACCAACCCAATATTGTAACACATTTACACATATTGGCTAACATTAGTGGTACAGACGACCCTTGCAGGCACCAGGATAAGGGTTTGGTATACAAATCTGACAATCTGAGAAAAATCTTTGCTGTTTTATTAAAACAGTTCATGCATGTTCACATTACTAACATTAACAGTCTCTATAGATACTATGAGTTTCACTCAAGTGCATGTGTAAATTTGCTGGCTAGAAATAGTTAGAAATTGGCTACAACACAAATGTTTTGGATGTTTTCTGAATGTGACTACAACACAACACAAATACAAATACAACATCTTAGATTTCCATTTTAATTCCATAAAATATCTTGTTTTTTAACCACCAAAGGTGTAGACATCGGCCTGCCATTTTGATGAGCTCTTTTACCAGTTTTTCTTTGTACTCACCACTCCAATCTTCATAAGCAAACACATTATCACCAAACAAAACATTCCAATCTTCATAAGCAAACACATTATAACCAAACAAAACACTCCAATCTTCATAAGCAAATACATTATCACCAAACAAAACATTCCAATCTTCATAAGCAAACACATTATAACCAAACAAAACACTCCAATCTTCATAAGCAAATACATTATCACCAAACAAAACATTCCAATCTTCATAAGCAAACACATTATAACCAAACAAAACACTCCAATCTTCATAAGCAAACACATTATAACCAAACAAAACACTCCAATCTTCATAAGCAAATACATTATAACCAAACAAAACACTCCAAACTTCATCCCCAGCAAGTGACACATGTTATCTTGACATTCTGTGCACTGATGGGCATTAAGAAGGGTTAAATTAGCTTCATAGCGCTACGAAGCTTTATATATATATCGGCTTCTTTAGCTGGCTATAGACAGTATAGTAGCTACTTCCTGGGACAACAAAGAGTTGTATCCATGTCAACCACTAGCCCTAATGGTAGACCACTACCCTTTCCACTTTCCACTTTCCACATGCTCCACATTTGTGCCAAAGTTGAATTAAGCTATGTTATTTAGAATGGTGCTATTATTGTTGACAATATTGTAACAATAGTCACATTGTCTGAAATCCCTCATCTATAGGCTTGTAAGGAGAGGAGAAGAGATGAGAGGGAAGAGGAGAGGAGAGAAAAGGAGAGGAGAGGAGAGAAGGGGAGAGGTGAGGAGAGGAGAGGAGAGGAGAGAAGAGGAGAGAAGAGGAGAGGTGAGGAGAAGAGGGTGGATGGGGGAAGAGGAGGGGAGAGAAGAGGAGAGGTGAGGAGAAGAGGGGGGATGGGGGAAGAGGAGAGGAGGGGAGAGAAGAGGAGAGGTGAGGAGAAGAGGAGAGGAGAGAGGAGAGGAGGGGAGAGGAGAGGAGAGGAGAGGAGAAGAGAAGAGAAGAGAAGAGAGGAGAGAAGAGGAGAGGAGAGGAGAGGAGGGGAGAGGAGAGGAGAGACAAAGTTGAATTAAGTTATGTTATTTAGAATGGTGCTATTATTGTTAACATATTGTAAGTGTGATATACATTTTAATTTTATAACAATTGTATTACAAAGATTATTATTATTATATACCATTATTATATATACTTGGTGCTTGTCTACAAGACACAAAGTCCCACAGTATATTAACCAATTCTGTGTGGAGGACTACATATTGTAGCAAGCCAAGTGTTTAGCAGCATTTCAGGCAGAGCACATCATTTAGAACACGTTAACTCAAACACGGAACCCGGAGGGGGTCATTAAACTAAACCTCCATGCCAACTATGGTGCCAACATTTTACAATGTAAAGCAATGTAGTTTACGCGGGCACCAAGTAGTCATCACATAACATTGCAGATAACTAATATCGCGTAGCTAACGTAACACATAAGTAATCTCCAAAAACACAGTGTTGAAACACACTAGTGCATGCTGGGAAACTCTGTTCTCGTTTGAGAGACGGCCATACGGCATAGTCATACACCATAGTCTGTATTCAATCATTTTCAATTCAATTGAAAACAGTCTGTAGCTATTCAATGTCTGTAGCTATTCACTCCACCTCAACCTGTATTGATAAAATTTAATTCAAAGGTTGAATGGCGATACGCATTAGCATTTAGCTTAATAGGTTTATAGCCTATCAAAATCATCATGGTGATGTCGCATCACAATTGGATACAGAGTGGGAAGAATCTGTGATCTGGGATGTGATCTGAGATGGAGAAACTGGAATGTTTCAATGTGTCATGTTTGGCTGGGAAAACGTGCGCACAAACTAACCCGCGCTATGTTTGTGGCTGGCTGTGAATGTGAATGTGTGTGTGTGTGTGTGTGTGTGTGTGTGTGTGTGTGTGTGTGTGTGTGTGTGTTGCGCGTAGGGAGATGGGCTCTACAGCCTTGGGAATACCCAGAATGCTTTGCTCTGTCTAACTTTTATCAATACATCAATCATATTTGCTGTATACATTAGTATAAGATAGCCTACACAACATGCAATTATGGAATATTTGCTGTATACATTAGTATAAGATAGCCTCCACAACATGCAATTATGGAATATTTGAATGGTGGACAAAAAATAAAATAAAAAAAATATAGGCTATTAGGCCTGTGACACCCTGACTCAGATCCCCACTTGATGCTGACTGCTTATATATCGCTTGACAGACACGCAAAGGATATGTGGGGGGATGGGGTGAAAAAAATGTGTGCTCACTCGCAAGACATTATGCGCACCTCTTGTGAGATAGAGAAACACTTGAGCGAGCAGAGGAATCTGTAGGCAGTGAAAATGTTCGCCGGTGTGAACAAATAGTAGGCTAGTTTAGTAGTTCCTCAAATGGCCAAAGTGTATTTTCACCATTTAAACAAAATTGGAAAAAGGAGAACCAAACAACATTACAAAAGCCTACAATCTGGTCAAACTGATATGGCTAAAAAGCGGAAGTGTCCTAAACACAAGGAGTTGATTTTCACCATTTAAACAAAATTGGAAAAAGGAGAACCAAACAACATTACAACACCCTCAAGCTGGTCTATACTGATATGGCTAAAAAGAGGAAGTGTCCTAAACACAAGCAGTTGAATTTAGCCATTTGTACAAAAATGGATAAACACAGACGAATGAGGAAGTGTCCCAAATTCGCCCACCTGATTTTGGCATTTTCTACAAAGTTAGAAGCCACGCCCCTTCGATGACGTAGGTATCCCTAGCCACGCCCCCCAGATTTTGGCGTTTCTGACAAAGGCTGGTAGTGTAGGTATACTAACTAACTACTAATGAGGGTTTCCAAATTCCATGATTGGAATTTGGAAACCCTCATTAGTGTTTTGCTTGCACCTGTGTTTATTCTGCCTTTTCGACACAAAATGGCCCCCGTGAAAAGGGTCTATTGTCTTGCCAATAAAAGTTGACAAAAGAGAGAGAGTGTATGTGTATGTGTATGTGTGTGCGTGTGCGTGTGTGCAGGCCCGTATCCAGAGTTTCGAAATTGGGGAGGTCCAGACATGGAAAGGGGAGGTGGATTCGGCGGCGGCGCCCGCTAAAAAAATTTAAGTTGTTTTTTCCCCCCTTTTTTAGCCATATTTAGAGTAATATATAATTTTAAATATTTTGTTTTTGTTTTTTTTACCTTTTTTAGCCATATTTAGAGGAATATCTCATTTTTAATTAACATTAGGATACTGTTGTGATGTAATTATTCAGTATTTTCTCCTTTTCTCACTAATTCAGAGCAAAGAGGGAGATATATAGCATGATGATAATGCTCTATATCTCCCTATTTGCTCTGAATACACCAGTTAACATGACACAGACTTAACATGATAGAAATATTATCAGCAAACTTAATGACTAGACTAATTATTCTGATCTGAATGGCATATATCAAGAAACATTGACTCCTCTCTTTGCTGTATATTGGGAGGTGCATTTTTGAGTAGGCTATTAAAATAGCATGTCAAGTTCACATTTCTTTATTGCCAGATTAAACAATTCTTATTGGTTGTTGGTTGGTTCAACACAACATGTGCGTGCATGCGCGCTTCTTCTTCTTCTCTAGCCTACAAGCATGTAACTTCCTTGATTGTAATTGTTGATAATTCTATTTAAATAGGCTACATTTTCATTTCCCGAAACATTCTTAAACAAGAAAGGAACATAGTGCACTGCAAAATATTTTTAATTACATTTGAAAAAAAAATATATATATATATATTTTCTCTGAAATTATTAGGGAGGTCCGGACCTCCCTGTCGTCATAGCTATATACGGGCCTGGGTGTGTGTGTGTATGTGTGTG